>NC_080781.1:98826611-99129641 GCF_020826845.1 Diceros bicornis minor | reverse complement strand
CTTGGCTATTGTGAATAACGCTGCAATGAACACAGGGGTGCATGTACCTTTACAAATTGGTGTTTTCAAGTTCTTTGGATAAATACCCAGCAGTGGGATGGCTGGATCATATGGTAGTTCTATCCTTGATTTTTGAGGAATCTCCATACTGTTTTCCATAGTGGCTGCACCAGTTTGCACTCCCACCAGCAGTGTATGAGAGTTCCCTTCTCTCCACATCCTCTCCAACACATGTTGTTTCCTGTCTTGTTAATTATAGCCATTCTGACGGATGTGAGGTGATATCTCATTGTAGTTTTGATTTGCATTTCCCTGATAGTTAATGATTTTGAACATCTTTTCATGTGTCTGTTGGCCATCTGTATATCTTCTTTGGAGAAATGTCTGTTCAGGTCCTTTGCCCATTTTTTAATTGGGTTGGTAGTTTTTTTGTTGGTAAGATGCATGAGTTCTTTATATATTTTGGAGATTAAGCCCTTATCAGAAGTATGTTTTGCAAATATCTTCTCCCAATTGTTAGGTTGTCTTTTCGTTTTGTTGATGGTTTCCTTTGCTGTGCAGAAGCTTTTTAGTTTGATGTAGTCCCATTTGTTTATTTTTTCTATTGTTTCTCTTGCCCGTTCAGACGTGGTGTTTGAGAAGATGTTGCTAAGACTGATGTCGAAGAGCGTACTGCCTATGTTTTCTTCTAGAAGTTTCACAGTTTCAGGTCTTACATTCAAGTCTTTAATCCATTTGGAGTTAATTTTTGTGTATGGTGTAAGGTAAGGGTCTACTTTCATTTTTTTGCATATGGCTATCCAGTTTTCCCAACACCATTTGTTGAAGAGACTTTCTTTTCCCCATTGTATGTTCTTGGCTCCTTTGTCAAAGATTAGCTGTCCATAGATGTGTGGGTTTATTTCTGGGCTTTCGATTCTATTCCATTGATCTGTGTATCTGTTTTTGTGCCAGTACCATGCTGTTTTGGTTACTACAGCTTTGTAGTATATTTTGAAATCAGGGAGTGTGATACCTCCAGCTTTGTTCTTTTTTCTCAGGATTCCTTTAGCTATTCGGGGTCTTTTGTTGTTCCATATAAATTTTAGGATTCTTTGTTCTATTTCTGTGAAAAATGTTGTTGGAACTTTGATAGGGTTTGCATTGAATCTATAGATGGCTTTAGGAAGTATGGACATCTTAACTATGTAACTTGGATTGGCTCTTCCAATCCAAGAGCACGGAATATCTTTCCATTTCTTTGTGTCTTCTTCAATTTCTTTCAGAAATGTTTTATAGTTTTCGGTGTACAGATCTTTCACCTCTTTGGTTAAGTTTATTCCTAGGTATTTTATTCTTTTTGTTGCAATTGTAAATGGGATGGTATTCTTAATTTCTCTTTCTGCTACTTCGTTGTTAGTGTACAGAAATGCAACTGATTTTTGTATGTTGATTTTGTATCCTGCAACTTTACCATATTCATTTATTACTTCTAAAAGTTTTCTGGTGGATTCTTTGGGGTTTTCTATATATAAAATCATGTCATCTGCAAATAGTGAGAGTTTCACTTCTTCCTTTCCAATTTGGATCCCTTTTATTTCTTTCTCTTGCCTGATTGCTCTGGCTGGGACTTCCAGTACTATGTTAAATAGGAGTGGTGACAGTGGGCATCCTTGTCTGGTTCCTGTTCTTAGAGGGATAGCTTTCAGTTTTTCACCATTGAGGATGATATTAGCTGTGGGTTTCTCATATATGGTCTTTATTATGTTGAGGTACTTTCCTTCTATACCCATTTTATTCAGAGTTTTTATCATAAATGGATGCTGTATCTTGTCAAATGCTTTCTCTGCATCTATTGAGATGATCATGTGATTTTTCTTCTTCATTTTATTAATGTGGTGTATTACGTTGATTGATTTGCGAATGTTAAACCATCCCTGCATCCCTGGAATAAATCCCACTTGATCATGGTGTATAATCTTTTTAACGTATTGTTGTATGCGATTTGCTAGTATTTTATTGAGGATTTTTGCATCGATGTTCATCAGTGATATTGGCCTGTAATTTTCTTTTTTTGTGTTCTCCTTGTCTGGTTTTGGTATCAGGGTAATGTCAGCTTCGTAGAAAGAGTTAGGGAGCTTCCCCCCCTCCTCAATTTTTTGGAAGAGTTTGAGAAGGATAGGTATTAAGTCTTCTTTGAATGTTTGGTAGAATTCACCAGGGAAGCCATCTGGTCCTGGACTTTTATTTTTGGGGAGGTTTGTGATTACTGTTTCGATCTCCTTACTGGTGATTGGTCTATTCAAATTCTCTACTTCTTCTTGATCCAGTTTTGGAAGGTTGTATGATTCTAAGAATTTATCCATTTCTTCCAGATTGTCGAATTGGTTGACATATAGCTTTTCATAGTATTCTCTTATAATCTTTTGTATTTCTGAGGTGTCTGTTGTAACCTCTCTTCTTTCATTTCTGATTTTACTTATTTGTGCCTTCTCTCTTTTTTTCTTGGTAAGTCTAGCTAAAGGTTTGTCAATTTTGTTGATCTTTTCAAAGAACCAGCTCTTGGTTTTATTAATTTTTTCTATTGTTTTTTTGGTCTCTATTTCATTTATTTCTGCTCTGATTTTTATTATTTCCCTTCTTCTACTGATTTTGGGCTTTGTTTGTTCTTCTTTTTCCAGTTGCTTCAGGTGCATTGTTAGATTGTTTATTTGAGATTTTTCTTGTTTGTTGAGATAGGCCTGTATCGCTATAAACTTCCCTCTTAGAACTGCTTTTGCTGTATCCCATAAATTCTGGCATGTCGTATTTTCATTTTCATTTGTCTCCAGGTATTTTTTGATTTCTTCTTTGATTTCTTTGTTGACCCAGTCGTTGTTCAGTAGCATTTTGTTTAATCTCCACGTATTTGTGGCTTTTCTGATTTTCTTCCTACAGTTGATTTCTAGTTTCATACCGTTGTGGTCAGAAAAGATGCTTGGTATTATTTCAATCTTCTTAAATTTATGGAGACTTGTTTTGTGGCCTAATATGTGATCAATCCTGGAGAATGTTCCATGTGCCTTTGAAAAGAACGTGTATTCTTCGGTTTTTGGATGGAATGCTCTGTATATATCTACTAGGTCCATCTGTTGTAGTGTGTCGTTTAAGGCCAGTGTTTCCTTATTGATCTTCTGTTTGGATGATCTATCCGTTGGTGTAAGTGGAGTGTTAAAGTCCCCTACTATTATTGTGTTAATGTCTATTTCTGTTTTTATGTCTGTTAATAATTGCTTTATATATTTAGGTGCACCTACATTGGGTGCGTAGATATTTACAAGTGTTATATCCTCTTGTTGGATTGTTCCCTTGATCATTATGTAATGCCCTTCTTTGTCTCTTTTTACAGTTTTTGTTTTAAAGTTTATTTTGTCTGATATGAGTACTGCTACCCCACCTTTCTTTTCATTGCCATTTGCGTGGAGTATCTTTTTCCATCCCTTCACTTTCAGTTTGTGAGTGTCTTTAGGTCTGAAGTGTGTCTCTTGTATGCAGCATATATATGGGTCTTGTTTTTTTATCCAGTCAGCCACCCTATGCCTTTTAATTGGAGCATTTAGTCCATTGACGTTTAAAGTAGCTATTGATAAGTATGTACTCACTGCCATTTTTTAACCTTTTTTTTCTCAGTGTTTTAGTAGTCTTTCTCTGTTCCTTTCTTCTTCTATACAGAATTGATGGTCACTTTAGTTTGACCTCTGTCTGAAAGCTGTACTCTTTAACTCCCCTCCTCCCTCATGTTTTTGATATCATATCTAACCTCTTTGTTGTGCATTTGTATCCATTACATTCTAATCATGGAAATAGATAATTTTTCCTATTTGTGGTCTTCTCTTTTCCCCTTAAATCAGTCCCTTTAACATTTCTTGTAGCACTGGTTTCTTGGTGACAAACTCCTTTAATTTTTGCTTATCTGGGAAAATTTTGATCTCTCCTTCCATTTTGAATGATAACCTTGTTGGGTAGAGTATTCTTGGCTGTAAGTTCTTTCCTTTTAGCACTTTAAATATATCGTGCCATTCTCTTCTAGCCTGTAAGGTTTCTGCAGAGAAGTCAGCTGATAGCCTTATGGGGTTTCCTTTGTACGTAACTTGACATTCTCTTGCGGCTTTTATGATTCTCTCTTTATCTTTAATTCTGGACATTTTGATTATGATGTGTCTTGGTGTGGGCCTCTTTGGGTTTATCTTGTTTGGGGCTCTCTGTGCTTCCTGTACCTGGATGTCTGTTTCCTTCCTTAGGTTAGGGAAGTTTTCATCTATTATTTCTTGAAATAGATTCTCTGCCCCCTTGTCTCGCTCTTCTCCTTCTGGGACACCTATAACACGGATGTAAGTGTGCTTGATGTTGTCCCAGAGGTCCCTTAGACTGTCCTCAGTCTTTTTAATTCTTTTCTCTTTTACCTGTTCACCTCGGGTAATTTCTTCTAGTCTTTCGTCCAGCTCACAGATCCGTTCTTCTGCATCCTCTACTCTGCTTTTGAGTCCCTCTAATGAATTTTTCATTTCCAGTATTGTATTCTTCATTTCTGATTGGTTCTTTTTTATATCTTCCATTTCTTTGTTGACATTCTCACTGAGTTCATCTATTCTTCTCCCCAGATCAGTAAGCATCCTTAACACTCTTAGTTTGAACTCTCTGTCGGGTAGGTTGCTCATTTCTGTTTCACTTAGTTCCTTTTCTGGGGTTTTGTCCTGTTCCCTTACTTGGAATGTATTCTTTTGCCTCTTCATTTTGCCTCTTTCCCTGTGCTTGTGTCTACGTATTAGGTAGGTCAGCTACATCTCCTGCTCTTGGATAGGTGACCTTATGTAAGTGATGGCTTAGGAGGCTTCCAATGTGCTTCCCTCAGTTCTCAATGTTCCAGGGGTGACCCCTATGTGGGCTACGTGTATCCTTCTGCTGTGGCCTGTTTGCTCTCCCTGTAGGTGCCCAGGGAGGCTGAGTTATGCTCCTGGCCAGCTGTCGTAATGCTCAGCTGCTTGTAGTTGTTGTGGGCCCTTCAGTCTCTTTATCAGGTGTGGGGATCCCCAGCACAGTTGGCTGCAAGTTCTAATACCACGTTTGTGTTGCAGTATTTCTTTTAAGTGAGTAGGCCCCCAGCGTGGCAGGTTGTTAGGCTCAGGGCCTTACAATTGCTGTAAACCTCTAGCCTATTAGGTCTCTTGTCAGCTCTCTGAGGATTGCAGCTGGGTGGGGCTGGCCTCAGGCACAGGAGCACCCAATTGTTTCAGGTTTTGGAAGGTGGAGCAAACCTCCTATGTGGGTCTTTGAGAAGTACAAGTCTTCTGCGGCTGAGAAGCCCTGCTGCCCACAGGTCCACACACACAGTCAACACAGCCTTGCCCCGTGTGAGCACCCCGACCTCCCCAAGCAGACCCAGTCTCTCCACGGCGGGAGCCCCACACACTCTGCCACCGCCCCACACTCTCCACCCGCTCCTTGTGCACACCCTGCCCTGCTCAAGTCGGCTCAGTTGCCAGGCTTCAGAGAATCCAGTCACCAATCTATGCAGGCCCACAAGTTTCCTGAGGGCTTGTTGTTGGGTGGGGCCAGTCTCTAGGGTGGGCTGCCTGCCCTGGCTGAGCTGGATTAAATCGGTGCTCTAGCGGGTGGGGCAGACCCTGGGCTAGCAGGCCTCAGGGAGAACTCCAATGGCGTCTCTGTCAGCACGCCCACACCAGGCCACAACAATGGCCGCCGCCAATGTCCCAGTCCCTGGAGAGGTCTCACCCCTCACCGAGATGCACTCAGGGCCTATTAGGTGAGTTTCTTGTCACCAAAGCACTGTACACCTTTCTTTCTGGTGATTTTAGGGTGCTTCCTGAAACGGGTGAGTTGCCTCTACTTCATTTTATTGAGAGAAACCAATGGATGACCTAGCTCGCCTGGAGACCAGATGGTGCTGTTGGGCTGCTGTGGACCAGCATTATCATCATCACCTGGGAACTCCTTAGGAAAGCAAGTTCTCAGACCCCACTCCAGATCTACTGATTTGGAAATTCTGAAGGTAGGCCTCTAGCCACCAGGGTTTTACAACGTCTCCAGTTCTTCTGAAACACGCTAAAGTTTGAGCACCACTGGTTTAGAGCAATGGGGGAAAACGTTGAGCTTCACCTACAGTAGGAGCAGCCTTAATTTACTGGCTTGGTACTGTTGCAGGTAAACTGAGCAGGATGGTAAGATCTGGACTGAGGAAGAGACTAGAATTCTCAGGGGCCTGATACACAAAGACCTCCAGGAGGGATGGGTTAGTTTCCTGGGGCGGCCCTAACAAATTACCACAACCAGGTGGCTTAAAACCACAGAAATTTATTCTCTCACAGTTCTGGAGGCCAGAAGTCTGAAATCAAGGTGTCGGCAGGGTTGGTTCCTTCTGGAGGCCCTGAGGGACAATCTGTTCCATGCCTCTCTCCTGGTTTCTGGTGGCTGCTGTCAATCTTTGGCATCCCTTGGCTTGTAAATGAGCGACCCCAATCTCTTTCTTCATCTTCATGTAGTGTTTTCCCCTGCGTCTCTGTTTCTGTGTCTCCTGTGTTCTCATAATGACACCAGTCATATTGGATTAAGGGCCCCCCCTGATCCAAGGGTCCACCCTGATCCAGTATGACTTCATCTTACTTGATTATACCTACAGATACCCTGTTTCCAAATAAGGTCACATTTGCTGGTTCTGGGGGTTAAGACTTGAACGTATCTTTTGGGAGGACACAATCCAACTTATAACAAGGGGCAAAGATTGGGTTGTGGAAGTGACAAAAGGATAAAGGAAAAAGCTAGTTCTGGAAGGATAAAAGCATTATGATACCACGCATATATGATGCTTAAAAACCTGCAAAAATCATTAGATTGATTGTAGATATATATATTTGTAGTAAAAGGCATACATAAGTGATGTGTACGTATGTAGCATGTAGAAAGGTAGCTGTGAGAATGATAAACTCCTTATTTGGGACGCTGATTAAATCTTGTGGAGAGAGCTGGGAGAATTCAGTTGGGAAGGGGTACACAGTGCGTTTCAAGTTTATTTGTAATCTTACGATTCTTAAGTGGAGTGACGGGTGAATGGATGTAGTATTCTCCGTATCTTTGTGTAGGTCTGAACTATTTCCTAATAAAAAAAATAAAAGAGCAAAGGGAGAAAATGGGCGGGTTATCTACAACTCATTTAAGGAAAAATGACGTGAAGTTGTACTTGACCAGAGTAGAGGATCAGAGGAGAAAACCAGGGGGTTGAGGGTAGAAGGCCTAATTTCCATATTTAGTTAAGACGGCTGGAGTGCATGCTAGTTGGCATGGATGCTTTTTTCTATTTTCCGTGGTAGCACATCTCGGATCCTAGAGTGTATTAGCGTTATTTATTTATGTGTGTATCTTCCCCACTCTCTAGAGTGTGAGCTTCTGAATGGTTGGGACCTTAAACGGCTTTGTTTATTTGTCTCTCCTAAAGCACCTAGCGCTGTGTTTTCTTCTCAGTAGGTGCCTGATAAAGGTCTGTTGAAATGAAGTTAGTGTGATGTATCCACAACCCTTTTCTGTCACCGGCATTGACATTTAAAAATGCACTATCATGTTGTAGCACACAGTATTTCTTATGGCTAGAGAAGAAAAAGGCACAAGGCCTTTTGTCACCATGGTTTAATGAAAGATCAGTCCCAGTAGGAATTTATCCCTGTAGTGTCACTTGAAAGGCCTCAGATTGGTTGGGTTTGGTTTATGCCATGCTGGCAGTGTTTATATGTGTGTGGGTGGGTGGGTGGGTGTGTGTGTATTTCTGAATTACTATAGTCAATCTATTAACTATAGTTAATAGTTGATACATGTTATATTAAAGGCCCATATGTGGTCTTAAGAATCTTATGAGCCTCACATTAGACAAAAGACGCATACACAAGTCTTTTTGAGATAAGCCTTGTTTTGTGCCCACTCAGAGTCCACACCCCTGCCCTTAACCATGCTCCAGGCACCTGGAGCCCTGAATTTGCTCCCCAAGTGGCCCCATGTCGCAAGCCCCAAGAGGCCTGCATGCTCCTCTTCACTGGGTCTGTGCTTCTAAGGGTTGAGTGGCACTGTCAGTGTTATACTCCCAGGACTGAGAGGTAACCAAGAGGTGATGGCTGTATGCCGGTAACAGGGGACAGGTGGGCTAATTATCCACTTATATGCACGTGAAGCCTCTCATGGTGAGGGAGGAAGGTCAGGGTGGATAGAGGAGGGGGCAGGCTGAGTTCTAGGAACTGGGATGTGGACCAGGGGCCTGAGGTGGGAGGCTCGCTCTCCTCACATCACTGGAACAGAACTTTGAGGAATCTAAGTCTGGAAGACAGACCCAGGGCTGATTCCCAATAATCCCAGCTTTCTGGAATTCACACTCTTGCATAACCCCTTGCCCTTGAGTTGGGCAGGACCCGCGACTTCCTCCTACACCAGGGCCAGCAGAGGGCAGCCCTGGATACTCCAGGACTCCAAATGTATAGTCTTGAACTTCACCCAACCAACCATTCCAGACGTATACCTGTTACTGACAGATTTGTGTCTTTAAATGTTCTCAATAAACTATATAAGAAAAATATATTACTAAAATACGGTCAGTATTCTAAATCTGAACCTGGTCTCTCAGGTCGTTAAGAAGGTGAATTTTTCATGTTACTAGAGATGAGATATTTTATTTACCAGTTTATTGGTTTATTTAAACCTTTCAAATATTTTTATACGGGGCATGTAGGCCCCCAGCTGAACTTTGTCCCCAAACATTTAAATGTTACAAATGTTTCAGGGGGTCCGGTTTGAATGTTTGTTCTATCATCCCTTCCCCTTCCTCACTCCCTGTCACCACTTGATACGAAAGCACAGAAACAGCATTGCCCCTTGCTTTGGAAATGGTCTCTGCTGCTGGATCCCAGATGTCACCTTTCTATAGGGCTTGGACCTATGGACCTAGTCCCTGGGCAAGGCTAAAGAAAAACCACCAACCATCCTGCCCCTCTGCCCACCCCTGACCACATCCACCCTCTCTCCCACTCGTCTCACTTTCTCCGCACGTATTGCGTGCACAAATCCTCTTACTCAGGACCACTTCACCCCTGTGCAAATATTCCACTGCTGGGTATTTATCCAAAGAACTTTAAAACACCAATGTGTAAAGATATACGCACCTCTGTGTTCAGTGCAGCGTTATTCACAATAGCCAAGACTTGGAAGCAACCTAAGTGCCCATCAAGGGATGAATGGATAAAGAAGATGTGGTATATATACACAATGGAATACTACTCAGCCATAAGAAATGATGAAATCCAGCCATTTGTGACAACATGGATGGACATTGAGGCTATTATGCAAAGTGAAATAAGTCAGAGGGAGAAGGTCAAATACCATATGACCTCACTCATTAAGTAGTAGATAATAACAACGACAAACAAACACATAGAGACAGAGATTGGATTGGTGGTTGCCAGAGGGGAAGGGGGGAGGGAGGAGGGTGAAAGGGATAATTAGGCACGTGTGTGGTGATGGATTTTAATTAGTATTTGGGTGGTGAACATGAGAACATGATGTAATCCATGCAGAAATGGAAGTGTACTGACGTACACCTGAAATTTATACAACGTTATAAACCAATGTTACCGCAATAAACAAACAAAAAAAATAAAAAGAATTTATCCATTTCAAAAAAAAAAAAACAAAACACCTCATGAACCAACCTCTGCTAGCTTCACACTTTTTTCTGCAGCTTCCTCACCTCTCTCAGCCTTCATAGAATTGAAGAGAGTTAGGGCCTTGCTCTGGATTAGGCTTTGGCTTAAGGGAATGTTGTGGCTGGTGTGATCTTCTATCCAGACCACTAAAACGTTCTCCATACAAGCAATAAGGCTGTTTTACTTTCTATCATTTGTGTGTTCACTGGAGTAGCACTTTTAATTTCCTTCAAGAACTTTTCCTTGGCATTCACAACTTGGATGACTGTTTGGTGCAAGAGGCCTAGCTTTCGGCCTTTCTTGGCTGTCAACATGCCTTCCTCGCTAAGCTTAATCATTTCCTGCTTTTGATTTAAAGTGGCAGATGTGTGACACTTCCGTTCACCTGAACACTTAAAGGCCATTGTAGGGTTCTTAATTGGCTTAATTTCAGTATTGTTGTGTGTCAGGGAATAGGGAGGCCCGAGGTGAGGGAGAGGGATTGGGGAACCGCCGGTCGATGGACCAGTCAGAACACACACAATATTTATCGATTATCGATTCAGTTCGCCGTCTTATATGGGCGTGGTTGGTGACGCCCCAAAACAATTACAATAGTGACATCAAAGATCACAGATCACCATAACAAACATAATAATGATGAAATAGTTTGAAATATTTCGAGAATTACCAAAATGTGACACAGAGACACAAAGTGAGCAAATGGTGTTGGAAAAGTGGCGCCAATTGACTTGCTCAATGCAGGGTTGCCACCAAGATTCAATTCGTAAAAAATGCAACATCTACAAAGCACAATAAATTGAAGCACAATAAAATGCCTGTAGAAGGAAAATCTTTGAGACTTTGGGTTAAGCAAAGATCGCTTTGATAGGGCACAAAAAACACAGTCCATAAAAAAAGTTTGATAAATTGAACTTCATCAAAATTCAAAACTTCCACTGTTTGAAAAACACTGTTAAGAGAATAAAAATATAAGCCACAGACTTGAAAAAATATTTGTAAATCATATATTTGATAATGGGCTTGTATCCAGAATATATAAAAAAACGCTTAAATTCAATGATAAGAAGACAACCCAATAAGTAAAATGGGCAAAAGATTTGAGTAGACACTTCGTCAAAGAAGATACATCAAGGGCAAACAAGCATGTGAGAAGATGCCCAATGTCATTAGTTATTATGGAAATGCAAACTAGAACCACAATGAGGTGCCACTGCCCACTTACTAGAATGGCTAAAATTCAAAAGACCAACTATAGCAAGTATTGACAAGGATGTGGAGCGACTGGAACAATCATACACTGCTGTTGGGAATGTAAAATGGTACAACCACTTTGTAAATTACTTAGTTTCTTTAAAAGTTAAACATGCATCTACCATATGACCCCGTCATACCACTCCCATTATTTACTCGAGTAATGAAAGCATATGTCCATTCAAAGATTTGTAACAAATGTTCACAGTAACTTTATTTGTAATAGCTCCAAACTGGAAACGACCTAAATGTCCATCAACAGGTGAATAAATAAACAAGTTGTGGCACATCAATACAAGGGATTACTACTCAGCAATAGAAATGAACTGTTAATATGTGCTACAGCGCAGATGAATCTCAAAATAATTATGCTGAGTGAAGGTAGCCAGACCAACAAGAGTACATGATATATGATTCCATTTATACAAAATTCTATAAAATGCAAACTAATCTACCGTGGCAGAAAGCAGATCAATAGTTTTCTGGGGATGGGTGTAGGGAGGGGCGGGAGGAGAGGATTACAAAAGGGAATGAGGAAACTTTGGGGGATGATAGACATGTTCACCATTTTAAATGTGGTGATGGTTTCACAGGTGTGTCCATATGTCAAAACTTGAATGAAATTGCACACTTAAATATGTGCAGTT
Source organism: Diceros bicornis minor (assembly GCF_020826845.1). Lineage (NCBI taxonomy): Eukaryota > Metazoa > Chordata > Mammalia > Perissodactyla > Rhinocerotidae > Diceros > Diceros bicornis. Next base: position 99,118,027 of record NC_080781.1, on the reverse strand, counting down.
AATTGCATGTCAATTATACCTCAACGGAGCTATTTAAAAAAAAACCAGTTGGTTTTAAAAAGATATGCATATCTAAAAAACAGGATCCCACAGGCTGGGCTGCTTGGAACAGAAACTTACAAATTTGTGTTCATCTTCACTTTATCTTACCTTTCTGACATCAGGGTAACTTCCATGAATCCACTGCCAGGCTTTACAGATGGATGCTCCCAACCCAGCAGTTCTGCTTCTGTGGGAGGTCCTTCCACATTTACCAATTTTTCCTCAGTCCCCAAGAATCTAGAATTATTATAGAAGTTTCTGGGAGTAGAACATCAGAAAAAAAAAAAGTGAATTACCACACAGAATGGATGAAAGCATAATCTGCAGTCTTTTATTTTTGTAATGATGACATCAGAAATCCAAGTGAAAATCGGTTTAAATGCTGCATATAAAAAGAGCAGAGGTGCATGAATTGGATGACGCCTTTTATGAACACGATCTTAAAATATGACTCACACTTCCTCCTAGTAATGTACTCTCATTTGATCTATTTTAATCCTCCCGATTTATTTTAAAGCTGACATCATATCTTCTCCACTCTGAGTATTATAATGGCTTTTGGCCAAAAGCAATACAATCCTGATGTGATTAGAATATCAGAAAAACCTTCTAATAAAGAAAAAGTCAAACAGCAGAGGCGTCAGAGGTGCTCAGTAAGAGTGGACTCAACAACAGAGTCCTTTCCTGCCCTGAGTTTTTAGGATTCTACAACATCTTACATGACACAGGTTCTTAACCTGGAGTCTGATCATCCTGTGAAACTGCAGGCAAAATTATGCGCTCCTTTCCGTTGTAAGATCTGCCCAGGTCATACTTTCTCTTCCAAGTCTAAATCACTCATGGACTTTCCTCTTATATGCTATGAGACAATGAGGAGGGAAGGAGGGAGGAAGGAAGGGAGGGAAGGAAGGAGGGACAAAGAGAGACAGAGACAGAGAGATAAAGAGGATTGGAGACATAGAGACAGGGAGGCATGAACTTCTAATGTGAAGACAAAGCAATGGCACTGGACTTGAAATTAGCAGCCCTGGCTCTGGTTCTGATACTGCCACATACTGTGTGTGTGACATTAGTCCTGTTTCCTTCCCCTTTTTGGGCCTATTTCACCATCACTTCAGTTAAGAGGTTGAATTAGATGGATGCTCAGGGCCCTTCCCGTTCCAGCTTCCTAGGGTTCTATGTACTAAGGCAGCTCTTGACTTAACCTTGATTTTACCTCCATTTCCCCAGGTCTGGCATTTCCCTCTTATCAGTCAAAGCTCTGCATCAGGGTGATACTGTATTGGTTTCTAGCCTCATCAGTGCCACCGCCCAGCATGACAAAGACAAGGTTTTAACAATGACAAAGGCCACTGCCTTTCCCTCTGAGTTACAGGTTCTAAGGCATCTTGTCTCTCTCACATTCTCTGACAGATGCTGAAACTTGGATCCCATGATGGCATGCTCCACAGCCATATCCCAACTCCCTATGCTTGATCAATTCACCATTTATCAAGAGGTAGCCACTCTTGTTATAAAACATCAGGGAAGTAAGAATGCCCTTAGAAATCACTTTGTCCATTGTCCTCTCCACCACCACACCATTGTTTTCCAGACAACTGTGAGGACTGGAAGAGGGAAAGGACTTGCACAAAGCCACACATGGAGGCCACAGATCAGGATTGGAACCTAGGGATTCTGATTTCACGTTCAATGCTGTTTCCACAGCACTTCTTTGTTAACCATATTGCCAGGAATAAAGCCGTATTTTATCTGGCCATTCATTCTTTCTTTCAGTAAGAAAAAGCAATGCATGTTTATTAACGTGCCAAACACTGTGCTCGTTGCTGGGAAAAGTGCTGACAGGAACAAGCCATCTCTGTCCTGAGGTTCGCCTAGGCAGTTAAGTAAGCGTTCTTATATTACTTGCTTGGGTTTAATGCAACAGAGCAGGTCACCATTATCCCCGCCTCCAGGCTTTAGGTAAGTGCCCACCTGCACTTACCTAAACAAGGTCCAAAATGCTTTGAAACAGAGGCAACACATAGCATTAAACACGATTTCATTGATTCACTTCAATGCACGAGCATTCATTGAGGACCTGCTGATTCAATCCTAATCTTATTGCTAAGAATCTATGACATCCTCAAGATGGAAATAATCATCAGAAGAGAAAGCTCAGGTTCCCACTGAGTGGTTCTGTGGATGTCCACCATGAAAGGTAATCCTCTGTAAACCATGAATGTCCCTCACAATGGTCCTTTGCACATTGCATCTTATTCTCACAACTGTATATTGGGGAGAGGGTTCGAAGGAGAGAGTGTCACACTAAGGAATGGGTACAAATAGGAAGGACCAAGCTTAGGAGATTAAGAAAATAGGAAGCACCCGGAAAAGCCTCCAGTCTTTGGTGTGCAGCAGGTCAAGGCCAGACATGAATTAAAAACAGAAGGAGCAAGCAAGTTCCTGAGAGCAAGGGGGACTGCAAGTTCTATAATAGAAGTAAAGGTGAGATGAAGCAGTCAATTGTAATGAGCCTGGGTCAGCAAACAGAGTCTTATCTAGCAAGAGAGAAAAGGGAGGGAGGGAGGAGCAAGCAAGTCAGCAAGGGTTGGATAGAGGAGCTAAATCTACGAATTTAACCTACACACATTCAAATATTCCCACTGGCAAAGGGTGTGAAGTAGGGGTTGGGGGGGTTGATGCTGTCTGTCAATGAATTTATGGCCAAGGGTGAGTATGAGGTGAAGACACGATCCAGGTGTTACTTCATTTAGTCTCATGCCTGAGAGCCCATATCTTGTGAGAACTCTATCCGAGTGTGATTCCTGTGGTTAAAGGTGAGCATTAAATAATTAAAAAAAATTATTGAGGTGAAATTCACTTAACATCAAGTTCACCAATTTAAAGTGTACAATTCAGTGGCATTTTTTACGTTAACAATGTTGTGCAACCATCCCCTCTGTCTAGTTCCAAAACATTTTCATCACTCCCAAAGGAGAGCCCATAGCCATTAAACAGTGGCCACCTTCTCCCAGTCCCTACCAGACATTAATCTGCTTTCTGTCTCTATGGATTTGCCTATTCTGGATATTTCACATCAGTGGATGCATACAATATGCAGCCTTTTGTGTCTAGCTTCTTTTGCTTAGCATAATGGTTTCTAGGTTCGTCCAAATTGTAGCATGTATCAGTACTCATTCCTTTTTATGGCTGACAATATTCCATTGTATGGATATACCAAATTTTGTCTATTCATTCATCCATTCTTGGATATTTAGGTTGTTTCTACCTGTTGGCCATTGTGAATAGTGCTGCTATGAACACTCAGGTATAAGTATGTGATTGAATACCTGTTTTAGTTCTTTTGAGTATATAACTGTTCGTATAATTACTGAGTCATATGGAAACTAGATGTTTAACTTTTGGTGAAATCATTTTCCACAGTGGTTACACCACTTTACATTCCCACCAGCAATTCATGAGGGTTTCAGTATCTCCAAATCCCTGGCAATACATGTTCTTGGCTGTCTTTTTTGTTATAGCCAATCTATTGTGTGTGAAGTGGTATCTCATCGTGCTTTTGATTGCATTTCCCCAGTGACTAATGAGGTTGAGCATCTTTTCATGTGTTTATGTCTGAGGGACCTTCACTGTTAATATCGTTTATTCCTGTGGATGAGCCATACTTTCTTGTTTCTTTGCATGACTCCTAATTTTTTTTAATGAAAACTGGGCATTTTGAATATGATAATGTAGGAACTATGGAAATCAGATATTTCTCCTTCTTAGAATTTGTTGTCATTGTTGCTGTATGTTGTAGTTGCTTGTTTGTTTCATGACTTTTCTAAACTAATTTTTTAAAGACTTTGTCACGTGTGGTCTCTAGAGTCTCTGTTTCTTCAGCTTGTGGTCAGCTAGTGGTTTGGCCGAAATTTCCTTAAATTCCTTGATTTCATAAAAAATAATACAAAAAAATACCTTCTTGTCTTTGCAGATTGGCTCTGTGTTGGAGCACTTTTTCAGTGCTTAGCCAATCCATTTATAACTCTACCTTAGCCTTCACTTTCTGCTTGTGCTAGCCTAAAATCAGCCAGAAGTAAAAGCTGAGGGCCTTCTCAAGACCTGTCTGAATATGCATCGTGTTCTGGGCATGCAGGTGGCTTTTTCGATCCCCCATTCTATGTGAGAGCTTTTCAAAGCCCTTGTTCCCCCAAGTAACTCTCCCCAGCTTTTCTTCCCAGGCTTTAGATGTGTTTATTACTGTAATCTTTTGCACCAGGTACCAATAGTTTGTTCATTTGCATTTTTTTCCAGGAGCACACCCTGCTGAGCCATTTTCCTGCCCTCAGAGAGTTTCTAATTTGGCAAAACAAAGGCTAGTGCCTTGCATCAGTCCTTCAGGGAACCCCCAGACAGATCAAAACAAACACAATTCCCGGGGAGCAAGTTCTACCTACTCCTGGAACCAGATACCCATGCAGGGAATACCGGCTGCCATCTTTAAGACTGCCATCACACTGGGGAGGGGAGTGAGGCAAGGCTAAATTAAAATGCCACAAAGCTCTCCAACCATATTTGTCCCCTTTGTCTGGATTCAGCTTTCACTTGGTTACTGTAATCCTTTGACTGTATTCCAGAGTTCTGACATAGTTGATTGAGAGTTTTTGCTCATTTTCTTAGTGTTTCTCTCAAGGACAGGCCCTTGGAGCTCTTTAGTCTCCCGTTTTTGCTGAGTAAAGATGGGTACTTTGCAAACATTACGCCTGTGGCCCCTGAACTCAAGTCACAGACTTGATCTGCTGCTTGACCTGACACAGTGATCTTTTGCAGCACTGGGGGCAAGCCGATGGCAATGGACTTCATTGATGCCTGAACACCCCACTTAATGGCAGCAATCAAAATGAGCCTTTTAACACTGAAGTCCCATTAGGAGAAGCAGCTCTCTATATCAGCTAAGTGGATGGATGTTGGGGCCAGACTGCCTGGCTGTGCAGTCTGGCTCTTCCATGCACTAGCTGTGTAGCCTTGGACAACTCTCCTAACCTCCCTTCCCTTATAACCTGGCCCAAAACCGAGCCCAAAATAAAATGGGGCCCCAGGCAGATTTTTATCCATGGTCCCCTGGAGGCTATTTTCATAATCCACTTCCCATATGATATTTACTAAACATCAAATCTTGGGCCACAAATTGTTTTTCAGAAACTCTATTCTTCCTCCTTGAGCAAATTCCAACGGGTTTGAGCCAGTGATACCACAAGACGGCCACTGAGTCTCAAACTACAACTGCACAAGGGACTGGAGAATGACCTGTGGGACTGAGAATTCCCCCACAGATCATGTTAAGGACACCATCTTTTAAACATGGGATGTATGACAGAACAGGAAAGTCTTCTGCACTTGCACAAAATGCCTAGGACTGCCTCCAATGTTCCTGCTCCTGCTCCTTGGCACTTGAAAATCCTTATTCAACAGCCAGTTGGAGACACAGATTTGAGCTTGGCCTCCTGCCTCCTTGGTGGCTGACCTCACAATAAATCTTTTTCCCTTCTACAAAAACTGGTGTCCCATATTTGGCTTACGGGGTTCATTGGACAGTGAGCCCTTGCTCGGTTACAGCCTCAGTTTACTCATTTGAACAATGGAGATGGTAATGGAACCCACCTGCTAGAGGAATGTTGTAAGGATTAAATGTGTTAATAGCCGTAAAGTTTTCAACAGAGTCTGACGCAGGCAAAGTCTACGTGTGTATTTGCTATTACTGTTGTGTCACTACTCCACTTAAAACCATGCAATGGTTTTGCATCTTTTTCTTAAAATAAAAGCCAAAACTCTTCCAATGGCCTTGTAAGGCCCTGTACAACCTGGCCTCTTCATAACCTCTTTGACTTCATCTCCTACCACTCTCCCCCTTGCTCACTCAGCTCCAGTCAATCTGGTCTCCTTGATGTTCCTCAAATGTGCCAGGCCTGTGCCAGCCCAGGGGCCTTGTCACTGGCTGGTGCCTCTTCCTGGATCATTCTTTCCAAAGATACCCTCAATTGGGAACTCCCTCACCTCCTTCCTTGGACTTCTTTGACACATTGACTCATCCTTTCTTCATACTAATGGGGCCTCTTTATACATACTTACTCTAGTACCAAACATTTTATCACTTGTTTGTATCCCTGTAATGTGTTGTAGCAATAGTGATGGAATGTCCTCAGTACTCTCTAGTACATTACTGCTTCATGTGGCCTTTACTACCAGGTAGAGAAAAAAATTCACCAGCACAGAAGCTTCATATCAGGTGTTGAGGGGTGTGTTGATCTTCTCCAGCAAGTACTCTGCGATGGATAATCTCCTTTAGATGGAAATAGCAGCCAGAATTACAGACATTGAATCGGGCTTCCTGAATTCAACTGGGATATTGTGATCCCGGGGTGACAGGGACTAAGTGGAAATATTTAATCAACAAAGACAAGGTGGGTGAAGTTACTGTCATAAGAGGCAGAGCTGAAGCAGTGATCAGAAAGATCATACCCGCAGAGACAATATGAAGGGCTATATCAGTGCTCCAGCCCTCTGTCATAATCTAGTTCTCAGGGAGCTCGATTGCCTCTTCATTCCACAGGACGTTACTTCATTCCACTGTCCCCTTACATTGATGATATCATTCTGATTGGACCTGATGAACAGTATGGAGCCACTACTCTAGTCACCGTGGTAGGATGCACGCATGCCAGAGGGTGGGAAAGGAACCCTACAAAAATGCAGAGGCAGTCTTCTTGAGGAAATTCCTAGAGATTTAGAGGTCTAGGGCATACTTTAATATCCCTTGTAAAGAGAAGGGCAAGTTGCTACATCAGGCCTCAACTACTATTAAGAAATATGCACAATGACTACTGGACTTCTTTTGATAGTGAAGGCAACATATACCTCATTTGAGAAAACAACTCCTACCTATTACAGAGTAATCTAAAGGCTTCCAGTTGTTAGCAGAGCCAGGAAGAAGAAAACGCTCTGCCACAGGCCCAGGCTGCCATGCAAGCTACTCTGCCACTTGGTCAATATGGCTCAGCAGACCCAATGGCCCTTGTAGTGACTGTGGCAAGTCGGAATGCTCAGTGTGGCATTTTCATGATCCTATAGCTGACGTATCTGCTTATATTTCCTTTTTATTGCCATGGCAAATAGTTTATTTGTGGAGATACCATTGCCCGTATAATTGTGGTATGGAGGCTGTTATACCTCCAACCCTTTTTCTTTTTCTCAGGGTGAACCAATGTGAGGTTAGTCTCATTCTGAAAATTCCCCCATTAGTATTTTCTTTCCAAAAGTTACCAATAAAACTCTGTTTTTTAATAAAGAGGTTAAGGATGTCTAGATGCCAAGGGGCATATTGTGACCAGGTTCCAGCTTTTTGTGGCCTCCTTGGTCTTTGCTTTGTGAAAAAATAAAATTACAAAACCAGAACTGTTCCATAACACATCTCACCCTGTACGTAACAGAAGAGAGAAATCAGAGAGGATATTGACAGTTCAGACCCAAGGGCTGTCAGACAATGAAGGTGTTCTTAAGAAGGATTATGCTAATCCTAAATGGGCTCCATAAGTGTACCTGAACAAGCTGATGGCTGGTAGCCTCAAGGTGGCTATTTGCACGGGGAAGAAGTGGTCCTGAGTAAGGATTTGTGCACACAATACGTGCGGAGAAAGTGAGATGAATGGGAGAGAGGGTTGATGTGGTCAGCGGTGGGCAGAGGGGCAGCATGGTTGGTGGTTTTTCTTTAGCCTTACCCAGGGACTAGGTCCATAGGTCCAAGCCTATAGAAAGATGACCTCTGGGATCCAGCAGCAGAGGCCATTTCCAAAGCAAGGGGCAGCGCTGTTTCTGTGCTTTGGTAACAAGTGCTGACAAGGAGTGAGGAAGGGGAAGGGGTGATAGACCAAACATTCAAACCAGACCCTTGAAACATTTGTAACATTTAAAGGTTTCAGGGAAAAGTTCAGTTGGGGGCCTATATGCCATGTATAAAAATATTTGAAAAGTATAAATCAACCAGCAAACTGTTAAATAATATATCTCATCTCTAGTAACATGAAAAATTCACCTTAAAGACCTGAGAGACCAGATTGAGATTTAGAATACTAAACGTATTTTAGTAATATATTTTTCTTATTTAGTTTATTGAGAAAATTTAAAGACACAAGTCTGTCAGCAACAGGTATACGTCTGGAATGGTTGGTTGGGTGAAGTTCAAGACTATACATTTGGATTCCTGGAGTATCCAGGGCTGCCCTCTGCTGGTCTTGGTGTAGAAGGAAGTCGCGGGTCCTGCCCAACTCAAGGGCAGTGGATTATACAAGAGTGTGAATTCCAGAAAGTTGGGATTATTGGGAATCAGCCCTGGGTCTGTCTTCCAGACTTAGACGCCTCAAAGTTCTGTTGCACTGATGTGAGGAGAGCGAGCCTCCCACCTCAGGCCCCTGGTCCACATCCCAGTCCATAGAACTCTGCCTGTCCCCTCCTCTATGCACCCTGTCCTTCCTCCCTCACCATGAGAGGCTTCACATGCATATAAGTGGATAATTAGCCCACCTGTCCCCTGTTACCGGCATACAGCCATCACCTCTTGGTTACCTCTCAGTCCTGGGAGTATAACACTGACAGTGTTATACTCAACCCTTAGAAGCACAGACCCAGTGAAGAGGAGCATGCAGGCCTCTTGGGGCTTGGGACATGGGGCCACGTGGGGAGCAAATTCAGGGCTCCAGGTATCTGAGGCATGGTTAGGGGCAGGGGTGTGGACTCTGAGTGGGCACAAAAAAAGGCTTATCTCTAAAAAACTTGTGTATGCGTCTTTTGTCTAATGTGAGGCTCATAAGATTCTTAAGACCACATAAGGGCCTTTAATATAACATGTATCAACTATTAACTATAGTTAATAGATTAACTATAGTAATTCAGAAACACACACACACACACACACACACACACACACACACATTAACACTGCTAGAATGGCATAAACCAAACCCAACCAATCTGAGGCCTTTCAAGTGACACCACAGGGATAAATTCCTACTTGGACTGCTCTTTCATTAAACTATGGTGACAAAAGGCCTTGTGCCTTTTTTTGCTCTAGCCGTAAGAAATACTGTGTGCTACGACATGATAGTACATTTTTAAATGTCAACACCGGTGATAGAAAAGTGTTTTGGATACATGATACTAACTTCATTTCAACAGACCTTTATCAGGCACCTACTGAGAAGAAAACACAGCGCTAGGTGCTTTATTAGAGACAAATAAACAAAGCCCTTTAAGGTCCCAACCATTCAGAAGGTCACACTCTAGACAGTGGGGGAGATACACACATAAATAAATAATGCTAATATACTCTAGGATCCGAGATGTGCTACCACGGAAAATAGAAAAAAGCATCCATGCCAACTAGCATGCACTCCAGCCGTCTTAACTAAATATGGAAATTAGGCCTTCTACCCTCAACCCCCTGGTTTTCTCCTTCTCTGATCCTCTACTCCGGTCAAGTACAACTTCACTTCTTTTTTCCTTAAACGAGTTGTAGATAATCCGCCCATTTTCTCCCTTTGCTCTTTTATTTTTTTTATTAGGAAATAGTTCCGACTTACACAAAGATATGGCGAATACTACATCCATTCACCCATCACTCCACTTAAGAAACATAAGATTACAAATAAACTTGAAATGCACTGTGTACCCCTCCCCAACTGAATTATCCCGCTCTCTCCACAAGATTTAATCAAGGTCCTAAATAAGGAGTTTATCATTCTCACACCTACCTTTCTACATGCTACATATGTATGCATCACTTATGTATGCATTTTACTACAAATATATATATATATATCTACAATCAATCTAATGATTTTTGCAGGTTTTTAAACATCATATATGCATGGTATCATAATGCTTTTATCCTTCTGGAACTAGCTTTTTCCTTTATCCTTTTGTCACTTCCACAACCCAATCTTTGCCCCTTGTTATAAGTTGGATTGTGTCCTCCAAAAAGGTATGTTGAAGTCCTTACCCCCGGAACCAGTAAATGTGACCTTATCTGGAAACAGGGTATTTGTAGGTATAATCAAGTAAGATGAAGTCATACTGGATCAGGGTGTGCCCTTAATCCAATATGACTGGTGTCATTATAAGAACACAGGAGACACAGAAACAGAGACGCAAGGGAAAACACTACATGAAGATGAAGAAAGAGATTGGGGTCGCTCATTTACAAGCCAAGGGATGCCAAAGATTGACAGCAGCCACCAGAAACCAGGAGAGAGGCATGGAACAGATTGTCCCTCAGGGCCTCCAGAAGGAACCAACCCTGCCAACACCTTGATTTCAGACTTCTGGCCTCCAGAACTGCGAGAGAATAAATTTCTGTGGTTTTAAGCCACCTGGTTGTGGTAATTTGTTAGGGCAGCCCCAGGAAACTAACCCATCCCTCCAGGAGGTCTTTGTGTATCCTGAGAATTCTTGTCTCTTCCTCAGTCCAGATCTTACCATCCTGCTCAGTTTACCTGCAACAGTACCGACTCAGTGAATTAAGGCTGCTCCTACTGTAGGTGAAGCTCAACGTTTTCCCCCATTGCTCTAAACCACTGTTGCTCAAACTTGAGCGTGCTTCAGAAGAACTGGAGACGTTGTAAAACCCCGGAGGCTAGCGGCCTACCTTCAGAATTTCCAAATCAGTAGGTCTGGAGTGGGGTCTGAGAACATGCTTTCCTAACGAGTTCCCAGGTGATGATGATGCTGCTGGTCCACGGCAGCCCAACAGCACCATCTGGTCTCCAGGCGAGCTAGGTCATCCACTGGTTTCTCTCAATAAAATGCAGTAGCGGCTTGGGCCGACCCCGTGGCTTAGCGGTTAAGTGCACGCACTCCGCTACTGGCAGCCTGGGTTCGGATCCGGGCGCGCACCGATGCACCGCTTCTCCGGCCATGCTGAGGCTGCGTCTCACACACAGCAACTAGAAGGATGTGCAGCTATGACATACAACTATCTACTGGGGCTTTGGGGGAAAAATAAATAAACGAAATTAAAAAAAAAATGCAGTAGCGGCTAGACCACCATCTGTGTCGTTACATAAAGTGTTTATAACTCTGTATTTTAATTTATTTGAGGCTGCCATAAAAGAATTTAAAACAGGCTTACCAAATAGTTTAAAGAGATTCCTTTCAATGACAGTAAGGTGGGCCAAAACAGATAGAAAAGGTACAATGATAGATTTGACTCAGTGTTATTTATGTAAAAAATAATCTGCAGCTTATTCACTTCAAACAGGCTTTTATTTTAAACGTGAACTAATTTTGTCAAATACATCCATAAAACGTAAGAGTAAAGTCAGATGTCAGTTAATATCATTGTTGGGTCATGAACTTTGAAACAAAACTGGTGTTTTGGGTTACTGCAAACTAGAATATCCATGAAGAACAAATTCATTTTTTCCGTTGCCGTCCATTTCTTTCTACGCCTTCCAACTGCAGGATGGAATAAGAGTCAATTAAGAATTTGTATACCATCAATGTGCACCAGTGGCTTTTTAAATATGAGTCAACCTTATGTACATCTGTTGTTCGACAAGGAGAAAACAAAACGTTTTCTTCTTGTAACCCAGACTCTTGGATATCATGATGCACATGCTTCAATCATTTGATCACACCAACCTCGTCTCCCTCTTGCCCACCACTACAAATGTTTGGTTGTCTTCTTGAGAGGCCACTCTGTGATTTAAATAAATCTTTCCACCTCAAAACCCTGTGCTCTTTGCACAAATCATAAATCCCTTATACTCCCAGACCTTCAGTTTCCATATCTGTAAAATGAGAATGAGGCTGTTATCAGATATCCACAGCTGTGAAAATTCAGAAAGAGAGAGAGAGAAAAAAAGAGAGAGAGAGAGAGAAGAGAAGGGATGGATGCATAGAGAAAATATAAGCTAAGACTTAATTACCAATTCAGTGATAATCAATAATTTTACTATGACTAATTTTTTTTCTTTTGAATGTCATATGAAATACAAAAATCTAAATTGAACTAACATTTGTGAATTAATCATGAAATATGGTCTTACTACTTTGGAAGGAGCTACCTTCTCAAAGGCATCGTTATTACAAGAGACTACAATTCTGTGGCCAAGGGATGAAGGCACAGCCAGTGCATGGCCTAGGCCCTTTAGCTGCTGCTTCTGGTGACCATTCTCTCAAAAAACATTGGTCTCTAAATTTCCTAGATCTGATAAATTTCCCATCTCTAGCGGTCTTATAGCTACAGCACTAAGGACTTGTAGCTAAGAATGAAGTACATTTCAGAACATACTGCCTTCTATATTATCTAGAATACGAGTATATTATTAATGTTAAACTATTTTTCAAAACTAAATTTTGAAATTTTTTTCTTATTTAGTTTACAGGAATAATTCAAAACAAAGTTGTCAGTAACAGGTATATGTCAGGAATGATCGTCAAGGCTACACATTAATACCTGGATTCTCCGGGGCTGCCCTCTGCTGAGTCCCTGTCCATTTCGAGTCCTTCTTTTTTTTCTTCATATTCAGCCTCTTCCTCTTCTTCACCTCCAGCTTCTTGGGCCTCTTCGTCAATGTTTTCATACTGATATTCAGCCGCTTCTTGAGCAAAGAATGATTGGGACTTCGGGACCACAAGTTGGCGGAAAACGTACTTCAATTTAAAATCACTATCAACATCTGGCACTCTGCCATCAGGAACATCTAGAGAATAAAAGTACGTTAGGAAAAAAACGTCTAGGTTCCATGTGTCACTTTACAAATATCCCCCTTGACCCCTTTTGCATGAAGTAGTCTACACAGAAGTCGAAATATAATGATGTACACCAGAAATTTATATAATGGTATAAACCAATGTTACTTCAACAAGAAATTAATTAAAAAAAAATAAAATGAAAAGAGTAGCTGGGCATGTTCCTACTTGTTCAAACAACACTTCCATGGCCCTCACATTTCTACCACTTGATAGTTTCTACAGTAACATTTTTTCTCTCTTTCCAGTAGATCTCACACCCTGTGCTGCTGATTATTTCTGGCTTTTGGGAGAAGAAGGGATCAGAATTGTCTGATTCTGACAGCATTTTGTATGTTTTTGTCAGAACTTTTTTGGGAAATATTTGTTTGTAAGAAAGACACATTCTATGGTGAAGTTCATTGGTTCCTCAACTCTTGAAAGGTGCTCCAGGTCAATTTCACCATTTTCTTGGATCATCTTACCAAGAATCTTTACATTTTTAAAAACCATCAACCAAAGGTATGTATATCATTTGCCCTTTTCCTTCAGGCTCACTTTCCATTCCCACCCGAGCTCCTTCCTGAACACCTCCTTCCCACTGACATTCACCTTCTGTGGGCTCATGAATTGCACTGATGATCTCAGATCTCTTATCAAGCAGAGGTTGGTAAAAATCGTACTTTTTCTCAAGACTGTACAGGTCTTTACAGAATTGGGTACATTCAGCCTGAAGTGTTTTGAAAACATTGACCCGTTGCTTAATCACCTGAGGCAAGTGCTAAGAGTCGCCTGCAAGTGAGCCAGCTGCACCAACAGAGGTTCCAAGAGCCTGAAGATGTTGCCTCCATTCAATACCTCAGTCTCCTACGGTGCACAGGCCCCGGCCTTCCCAGGACATGGCAGTGTCAGCCAGCACCCCGCCCTCCCAGACCTTGACCTCCACCGGTTCCTCTGCCTTGTGGTATGCAGCCCTCTCTGCGGGTTCCTCCCGCTCCCAGGGTGATGTGCCCTCTGCCAGGTACTTGCCCTCCCAGACCTTGGCTCCTGGGACGTGGTTCCCTCCCTTGGGTCCTTGGGTTCCTGAGAGGGGGGCCTGACTCCCATGCAGTCTGCCTGGGGCCAGACCAGAATATGGTGGTTGTAATGGATACGGTGTAGAACGGAATGGACCAGATTCCAGAACAGGGACCACAAGCCCACCATGGGGTGCTCACGGAAGCCCATGATGATTTCTGTGCCCTCCTTACCATCCTCCTCTTCCTCTTCCTCCTCCTCCTGTGCTTCTCCTCCTCCTCCTCATCCTCTCCCTCATCTTCATCCTCCTCTTCATCCTCCTCCTCTTCAATTTTCTCCTCCTCTTCTTGCACACCCTCCTCCTCTTCTAACTGCTGCACATCCCAGTCCTCCTCGACGATGGGCTGGGGGACCTCCTGCCCACCCTCCTCCTCCAAAGGAGCTTGCACGACTGCCTGGCAATCCCTAGGGTCTGCGGCCCTCGCGACTTGAGCCCCCCATTCCACAGACCTGGTGGATCCGGGGTCTTGGCTCACCCTACCACTGGCTCCATTCTGGCCACTTGGGGCTGGGCTTCCCTTCTCTATGTCAGACATGGCGGAAGAGAGGCACCAGTCAGTGCCTGAACCTGGAAAGCGATCTCGCTGCTTGATATAGGTGGCAAAGATGGCGGCCACCAAGGTGACCACGGCTAACGGAAGCCTGTTGGCAGCAAGGCCTGCCGGGAAGTGATGGGGTAGCAGAGAAGATGGCGGCAGTGGAGAAAACAGTCTGTGACTGCGCCTACTGGGGCCCCGTGACAGGAAGTGCAGAGGGCGGTCTGAGGAGCAGCCAACCAAGACTGTGCCTGAGGTGGCATTTGACAAGAAGGGGGAAAGAATCCGATGGGCCAGCGATGGGAGGCGGAGCTTAGAAGGGTCAACAAAGGTCCGCTTCCCCCATCGTAAACTCTAACCTCATTTGCTGAAAGGTGAGGATTGACATGCCTGGCGTACAATGAATTTTCAAGACCCTCAGCTTCTAGGGTTTGAGTCCTTCCTCCCTTTCCCTTGAGGCTTTAGAGTCATGGGCGACCGTTGAAGCCCACGCATGTCCTGTCCATTTAATTCTACCATTGCCAGCAAAACTAAAGTGTTCCAATATGGAGGCATCCTGCTGCGCAGAGTGAATTGTTATCCGATTTTCAACTGGAGATGGCTCATGCCAATAGGGACACAGTCATAAAAAATTATAGAGTTCAGATTTCAGCAATACTAAAAACCTACCATAAGAGAGAGAAAATAAGAATGCGGACATTTTAACATTAAAGCTACTTTAAAAAAAAAAACATACCAAGTTGAAATGGATGCAGTCAGAACAGAGAGTTGAAGAAGTGTTAAAAACAGGAACTGGAAGGTGTTTAATAAACGCTGCTGAATTCACCTCAAACCTCCAAATAATGAATAAAGAAAGAGAGATACTTCTTTTAAAGGACCATGCTAAGCATGATAGACAGTAAAAAGCAGGCTTCCTAGAATGATTTCTGAATCAACAGCCCAAGACTTTTTGTTGCATTCAGCCCCACTTAGCCAAGATCTCAAGTGTAAACAATGCTTAAAATTATAAAGAAATCAACAGCTAATTTATACTGATTCCATTTACCATTGTTACTGGGGGAGAAGCACCAAAAGAATTCCTGATGAATCCTCTGAGACATGCTCCTCCCTATCTGCATTAGGTAGCAACAACTCACATCTCTGCATGGTAATCAGGATCAACTTGCCCCACTACTGTAGAAACTCCTTTCTTTGCCTGCTGATCCACTGCCACCAGGGGACTGCAGAGACCAGCTGCAGCTTCAAGTTCAGTAGAAGCCAACCTGTATCCCTTACCAGAAGCAGTCTCTCTTGAGACCCAGAACATTCAATATGGCAGACTCTAAAGTTTCAGGGATGGGAAGCACATATTCTGCAAGTGTGCTACAGTGAATGATGGTGGGAGGAGCTGTTGTAGCCATTCTACAAAGAAAGGATGGATCACTCCCCTCAACTAAAATTTGCTTCAGCTATCAAGACTGATGAAACCACACATACACATACCAAGAAGGTATGATAAGGCTTATTACTTACATAGTGAGGCTTTCAGAGAAGAGCAGGGAAGCCTTCCCAAACTGGTCTGAAAATGGTTTGAGAGAGTGGAGAAAGGAGACTGGCTTCAGGTTTTTGTGTTGTTTAGGGAGAGGGGCCAGGATGGGGGTTCTGATGCAGAGGTAGGGGCTTACATGGTTTGAACCTCCTGCTGGTTCCGAAGAAGAGATTACCTAGGATTTTTTGTCAGCTTGCTCAAATATGTGGTGGAAGGGAAAGGGAAGGGGTGAGGCCTAAAAGTTCTCAGCACTCAACCATCAGAAAATGGAATCAGACTCATTTTTACAGGAGCCCCTTTGATTTTCACCCCATGGTTCCCAGATCATGTACACTAGACTTGGGGACACAGCATCAAACACCAGTTTTTGATTCAGTGCATATACCAGATCCTGGGGGAAAGTGCCCCAACTGTGCAGAGTATTGTACCTGAACTGATGCTTTAGAGGAGCTGCTCTACCTGGTTGGCAGAATTAAGCCAAACACAAAGGAGGTGTTGTTGACCATACATACTTCTCCCTCTTGAGTCTGACTATACCCTATGGCCAGTCTATTGTCCATTACAACCTGACAAGGAAGTTTAGATTGATTTGCTGATCTTCTAGAACTTGTGCCATCTCATTGGCTATGATAGCTAAAATTAAAGATATGTTCCTGATCATTGTCTCTAGGGGATGGACACTGACGCCAGGGGTATAGAACCAGGAGTCAGTGTATCCCTGGGTAGGACAGCCCTCTTTACCTAGTGTCCCAACAAGTGGTCCAAGGTGTGGTGCCACTTCCAATAAATATGGGGGACATTACATGAATTAAAAAATCACCACTATGCCCGATGGAAAGATGTTCTGTGGCCCACTCTTCAACACATACAAGCATGTAACCCAAAGAGGCTTCTTACACTTGATTTGGATCATCTTTACATTGGTTTGGTAAAGCCACATGGGCAGTGTCGCTGAGTAGATGCAGCTCTTATATGCATACATGCCACTAGTTCCATGGGTGCATCAGGAGAAATGTGGTTTTGTATTCATCATATTGAAACAAGGTTGTACTGGTCAGAGTGTTTGTACATGTATGAGGGAGTTCAAGTTTGATAGCCATGACAATAGGAGATTTTCTGTTCCCATAGCATGTGGATGGAATGACAAACCTCATAGCGGTTCAGTCAGCCACTGCTGCCACTTCACTCAAGTGGACCATGGAGATATTTGCCAAGCTGTGGTGCTGGATCTAGGGGACATAAAGCATTGATTGACCCCCATTCCCAAACCTGCCAGGGTACAGGGAGCTCCATTCCAGATACTGAGATTGCTGCTTTCTCCCAAGTACTGAGGTTGTTGCTTTCCTTTCATGGCCACACAGTCTGTTTGTCCTACTCTAGTAGTTAGCACCTCTCACATTGACTCAGCCATTCCCCACCTGCACTCAGACCTAGCCAGATATGCCAGTGGTTATATAGGCTGTGGCACAATGGTAGCACTTCCAATGGTTTATGATAACCCCTATTGCTGTCTGAGTAGGTGACCACAAGCATAGTCTAAGGTTCATGAATCCCAACAACAGATTGTTATCCTTGTGACCTATGACCCACAAGCCCAATGGCTGAAGCCAGTTGACAGTAAAAGCAATAGGCTGGAGTCACTCTCCCCTTCTTGTCTAACTAAGGTCAGTGAAGAAAAAGAAAAAGAAGAGGAATGGTTGGGGATTGTCAGTGTAGGGTCACTAATACAGAGAGCTGGTCTCTCTGTTCTATGACCCCTTCTGTCCTAACATTCTCCACGCAACCATTAGAAAGGGAATATTCTTTTGCTGGAAACAGCTTCCTATAATGACCATATAGTCTGTTGTGATGTCTAGTCTGGCAACAATTCTGGCAACATGGCCCATCCAGCAATCTTTTATAGTCAAGGCTTTGAAAATCCACTCTACCTCTTGATGATGCCAGCAGCCTGAGCATAAGAAGGGGCATGGAATGCCCATTGAATGTCATGCCCCTCAGTGCTTTGTTGAGTCTCCTTCACCATGAATGGCTTGCTCTGAAATATTGTAAGTGGCCAAAAAGGTGGCAGAACTTAGATTCAAGTGTTACCATCGTGTGGCCAGAATCTGCTCCTTACACAGGAATGGCGACTTCATAGCCTGAATAGGTTTCTACGGCTGTTAGACATCAGAAGTAGCCACCAGATGGCAGTCCGGGATGGAAATAGTTTCTTTGCCAGGAATGGGCAGGGCTCAGAGTCATGTAACCTGCTGACAGGTAGCACAGACCTTTTGAGCCCATTGGATTCTGGTGGTAGGGTTACTTGCCCAGTCTGATGATGAATTCAGGTAACACTGCTAGCCTCCAGGGCTATGCAGACCCAACTGGCCACACTGTTGGATTTAGGCACTTCTGAGTATGGATACTTTCCATGTGCATTCACATGGATTACATGAATGTTCCATCTGGCTGTAGCAATGGCTTTTGAGAGCTCATGGCTCCATAGAGGCATGTCTTTTATATATCAGTCATCATCCCCCATGAACTCAAACAGACAGCTAGGCTGTCAGCCATAGCCCAAGAGCCAGTGAAAATACAACATGACTGCTCCTTAGAAGCATTGTCTAGAGCAAGGATGGCAGCTTTCAGTTTGGCCCATGGTGCTGACTGGCCCTCGCTGCATCGGGTCATTTAGGATTGTCATTGGGGCTGAATGACTGCTGGTGCCCAGGGACTCTATTAGCTTTTATTTTGGCCTAGACACCAGTAACCCAAGGCCAAGTATCCCTGGGGACTTCTTGGAAGTGTGGTCACCAGGGAGCTAAAGGCTTCCTTTGTGATTGAGCAAATGGAGGTGAAATGGCCCCTAAAGGGGTGGCTGCAACCTTCTCATATAAGGAGGACACAGCTATAAGATCAGACTTGCCTCTCAAATACAACATTTCCATTCAACAAGAAAAGGTTGTTGTACCTTTCCAACTTGGTTGTTAGTATCTGAGTGCAGCAAACTCAAGATGGGGATATCTGGATCTGATGTTACCTGGCAGTCCTGACTAAAGCTCTCATTCTCCACAAATGCCCAGCAGCAGGCCAGTAGCTGTTTCCCAAACAGAGTGCAACGGATGGCCCCGTCAGGGAGGCAGCGCGTTCAGAACTCGAAGAAGCACTTCCAGGCGGAGGTGGTTTCCCTTGCTAGAAGCTCAAATAAGCATAGTTAGCAGTAGCAGATACCTGTATGTCCAAAGGACCCCTGGAGTTTTACAGGCACCAAAGGTAGGACTGCTGAGAAAGCCCATTGTACTGTCCCCAGCTGCCTGCTATTCCTATACCAAGAAAAATTTACTAGATTTTCTGTTCAACATATACATAGGGTACAACAAACTGTCTAGATGAGACATACTGTCTCCAATACTCAGGCATTCAAATTAAGTATTGGGCTTCTTTTCAGGTAGTAGTGAGCCAGGGGGTGAGTGACTTTTCCTTTACTATCTTGGAGATTGATCTTTGAGCCTCAGCCCACATAGGTCCCAAGAATTTGACTTGAGTGGCTGGTCTCTATATATTAACAGGATTAATGAGCCACCCCTTGGCTTTCATGCAAGTCAGCAAACAGTCATTGCCAATTCTTCTTTACTGCGGCCTACCAGTATGATATCATCAGTGGAATGGCACCCAGTCTTACAAGAAGGGAGAGGGGCTTGTTCCATTTATCAGCCTACCGATTGGTGGCACGTAGCAGGAAAATCTGATTTCCCCAGGTGCAGCACAGTAATTGTGCATCTAAGCACAAGGTCTGGAACAGCCATAGCTACATGGGCAATAGCTGAATTCAGTTGGCAGTAACCCACCGTAAGCCTCCAGATCCCATTAGCCTTTTTTGCTGGACACTCGGTGCTGTAGTCTTGAGATATAGAAACTCTCAGCACCCCTACTGCCTTTAAGACCTTCACCAAGGCTTTGATTACTTTTTCTCCTCTTGGAATTCTATGTTGTTTCTGTTGTATAATACGGGAAAAAAACAGAAATCTATTGGTGGTTTTGGTGTAATCTTCCTAATTTCACCACTGTACAAGGAGCTCTTCATCATTGGAAGAATCTCCCCTGGTGCTTTATGGGCACTCAGAGTAGAAGCATGTAAAACATCAATAGCGATTATAGATGAAGCAGTAAGAATAACAGCAGCGGTGCATAAAAGGCATGCAAAAGGCCCCACCCAGATGGCTACGGTTAATTCCCTTCCCCATTTTACTCCATTTCCAGGTCTATCCCTTGCCCCTTAAGAAAACTGGTAAGACGGTTACTTGAACACTGGTTTCCAAATGAGCCACAAAAGATTTTATCTCCTGCCTTTATTCTCTGCCTCATTGTACCCTTGCTGGGACATATGACCTCTGGGTTCCACTGGGGACTTACTCTTTGTCCCTCTACTTCACACGAGGATACAGGGGCACAGGGTCAGGCATTGGAGGTGCTTACAAGTAATTCATTCTTTGGTAGCCAACTAGCTTCTTACTTCTTCCTGTAGAGGGAGATTGATCTCCATGGTTCTCAGGGGCACTTTCAGTTGCAACTGGATAGACAACACCCTGTTTATGCCCCTTCCCTCTCTCCGCATAGTTCCTATCTGAAACAAATTGCTTTGGTGCTCAACCCATTAATCTCTTATTTGAGAATTCCCCATTTTAACAGCAAATCCACCATTGACGTATGGTTATGTCTCTTGAGAGGGCATTTATTCTTATTCCCAGCCTTGGTTTTATCTCATATTGCAGAAACTTTGCTTGTTGGAAGCTGGGTCTCTCTTTATCCTGGACATTTTTTGGCCTAAAATCACCATAGCCACCTGCACAGGGCCTTCAGGTACTACCGAAGAAGTTAGCGGGCTTCTCCACTTTGGGGAGGAAGAGCTTAAACACTTACCAGTCACTCTCTGGGTAAGAGGCTCATTCTAAGAGTTGATATTCTGTCCATGATACAGTCAGTCTGGAGCAGCTACCACCACTGTGTTTTGAATAGCTCCCTCCTTGGTATTCTTCCCAGGTTGGTCATAATGTCATCATTGAAATAGAAATTCAAAGCAGCAAGCCATGTTGTGGAACATGACTCTGTCTTGACTGAATAGTCTGCATGAATTATGAGGTTATGTGTGAGAGTGCCTGTTTGCTACTGTTCACCCTCTAAAAGCATAAGAGTTTTCAGTCTGGACTCAGATGCACCACTGACTCTCTAACACCTCCCCAGTCTTTTGACAGAAGTGGTCTCAGATTTCCCTCCTTTGCCTCATGGGTGCATTTAATAGATGTGCGTCTCACTACTCTATATGGGGTCATGTTGTAGTTCTAGGTGACTTTTGTAGTTGTGGTTTTCAAACAGAATGAAGTCGTGTCTTTTTCCTTGACAGAAATCAGGGGTGCTCCCCATGTCCCCTATTCTGTAGGAAAGCAAGCAACCACCATGGCGCCTTTTGGGCAGCTTATTGCAATCAGACCTCTCACCACTCAGTGTCTATCATCTTGTGTTCAAGAAACAGACCATTTACCCTCCCCTTCTTCTAATATTTCAGCAAACACGTTCCCTCTTAGCTCCCAGGGTGTTTCCTCATATCCCTGAACTTGGCCCATAGGTCCCCTGCCTTTCCTTTCCCAAAAGTCACTGTCTATATTGGCACCTTGCTTGCTCTTCCAATTCTTGCAGGAACCCAACTTCATATAGGATGGCAAGGAGGAACTAGACTCCAAAGGAAATGACTAAGCAAGTGAGCATATTGACTTGCCACACTCCATGGGTATCAAAAAAAGACAACAAGATCCAATAGATCTGAGTGAAATAGTTTATTAATCACAGCACAGCAATCAGCAAGAGTATCGGCCTGGTAGCACCAGTTCCCCTGTCCCCAAGTTCCACTGTGTGACACCATGGGAACAGATGGTGGCTACAACACTGGGTTGCACCACAGCTGAGCAATCAGGGCCAAGGGTTTAGTGCCTTTCTACAGCAAGCAGTTAACTGGCCAGTCACTCTCCTGCAGGGAGTGAGTAGTTGTACAGCAGTCATGCTATGGTGTCATGTCAATAATGCTCCTTTATTCTCCCTACTTCCCATTCAAAGCCTCAAGATCCACTGTCACGTATGTTCCCAGGATTCGTGCCAGTATATTTGAGCCAGGCTTTCCATTTCCTTTCGTTGTAAACTTTTTCCTCCCAGAGCAGGGACCGCATTCCCTTGCTCTGTCTGTCATGAGAACTAGTCTCACTAATGGGCACGGAGGCAATGAGAACATGGATGTTCAATGTGTCATTTGGTAAGTCGACTATGCTGGTAATGCATCTTCAGGGTCTCCAAATGTGGGGAGGTTGCTTTCCTCTAGCAAGTCAGAGGGGTGGGTGTGGGAGGACTGCTTCTGGAAGGTTAAGGGGAATCTGGCATTTTAAGCTTCTCAGGTTCTTCTGTGCAAATCCCCCCATCCAAGGTCTCGTGGTCATACTACTTTTCATAAGGGCCCTGACTTTGACATAGGAGACCTATTCAAGTTATGCCTCCAGTGCCATTTTGCAGCTCTACCTTTCTTACAATTAGCTCCTGGCTCTGATTTTCAGCACAGCCTGCTCTGCTGCTATAGAAGATGAGGATCTCTTTAAGCACCGTCACAGAAGCCGTCTCGATTTTACAAGGATCTAGGGCTGATAGTTGTCTAACCCCAGTCTGTTATTTTCTTTCATTTGTATTTTTAGTATGTTTTATTAAAGCACGACCTACAGAAAAAAAGTGAACAAACCATAAGCGTATAGCTCAACGAATATTCACAATGTGAACACACCTGTGTAGCAGCACTCAGAATGAGAAACAGTCATTGCCACGTCCCAGAATCCCCTCTCATGCCTACTTCAAGTCACTAAACCTCCTGAGAGCGAACACTAATGTGACATCTATCATCATAGATTAGTTTTGCCTGTTGTTGAGCTTTACATAAAAGGAGTCATACAGTACATACTCTTTTGTGACTGACTTCTATTGCTTTTGTAAGATTCATCCATTTTTTGTGTGTGAGTACTTGTAGATTGTTAATTTTCATTGCTGTATGTTATTCTATCATGTGAATATACCACAATTTATTTAGCCGTCCTATGTTTCCTGTGCATTTGGGAAGTTTTATCTTTTTTTTGCCTACTGTGAATAGTGCTGTTGGGAACACTCTTATACATGTGTTCTGGTGCATATATGTATATAATTCTGTTGGGTAAGTAGCTAGGAATGAAATTGTTGTATCATAGGTTATACATAAATTCATATATATTAGATGTTATCAAATAAATTTCCAAAGCGGTTGTACCAATTTGCACTTGCATCAGTTGCTCCAAGTCCTCACAAAGACGTGATCTTTCTATCATTTTTCATTTTGCCCATTCGAGTGTGAAAGTAAAAGCATCACAGTATGGATTTAATTTTCATTTCCCTGATCCTCATGAATAATGAGATTAAGAACCCTTTCGTTTTTTTATTAGTCATTTGTATTACTCATTTTTTCTGAAATGCCTTTTTGTTGTTTCCCATTTTTCCATTGGGTTGTCTGCTTTTTCTTATGGATTTGTAGGAATACTTTATATATTCTGGATACAATTCCTTTGTCGGATACATGTATTGCAAATAAACTCTCTCATTCTGTGGACTGCCTTTTCTCTTTCTTAGTGGTGCCTTTTGATGAACAAATGTCTTACGTTCTATATAGTCTTTTTTTCTTCTTTATTATTAGTACTTTTTTTTTCTGGTGTGTCCTCTTCAAGAAATTGTTGCCTACTACAAAGTCGTGAAGATATTCCCTATGTTTTCTTTAAATTATTTATTATCTTGCACATTTTTATGTGCAAATCCTATCCAATTGATTTTTGTTCATAGTTTGAAAAAGAGTCAAGATTCATTATTTTCAAGTGGATATCCAATTGACCAAAAAAGACCATCATTTCCCCCGTAACTCAGTGT
This sequence comes from Diceros bicornis minor, assembly GCF_020826845.1. Lineage (NCBI taxonomy): Eukaryota > Metazoa > Chordata > Mammalia > Perissodactyla > Rhinocerotidae > Diceros > Diceros bicornis. Next base: position 99,094,123 of record NC_080781.1, on the reverse strand, counting down.
GACATTTGTCATGGATCAGGTGACTGTACAAGTGTGTATATGTACACATGCACATTTTATGCTCTTTGTGACTATATATAGTATATATATTCTTTGTAATGTTAATTGGTTTAACAGTCTCTCCTTGACCAGTAACCCATGTTTTAATTCCTAAATTTCTTAATAAGTTGAAAGGGTGGTAATCTATGTCTTCCTTTTTCATGATTGCTTTTGTATTGTTGTCATTCTGCATTTCCATATACCTGCACTGTCTAATGTGATGGTGACTAGACACAACTAGCTCTTTAAATTTAAATTTAAAATAATTAAGAATTCAACTTCTCAGCCACCATCGCCACATTTCAAGTGCTCAGCAGCCACATAGTGACTAGTGTAATGGGCAGCACAGATATAGAATGTTTCCATTATAACAGAAAGATGTATTCTACAATGCTACTAACACATTTCAAATCAGTTGTCACCTTCCACACACACACTCGCACACAAAACCTACACGGATTGGGATTTGGTTTGGGTTTAATCTTTAGATTAATTTGGGGAAACCAGACGTCATTTATAGTAGTGAGTCTTCCTATCCTTGTGAAAATTCCTGATCCCAGTTGTTAGTAGCTAAGCTGTGTATAATTAATACTGCAAAATTAATGCAAAATAAGGCAAGACCAGAGAGAGAGTGGAACATAAAAGAGGTTGTTCCATGTCTTCTACAGTATATTATCCAGATTATCCAGGATACAATTAAAAAAATTACTAGGCACACAAGCAGAAACATGTTATCCATAATTAAGAGTATTAAAAGCTAATCAATAGATTATGCTGCTGTAGGAATTAGCAGTAAGAATAGAGAATAAATGAAGAATACTGTCACATTAATTGACCTAATTTACATTTTTAGAACACTATACCTAACACATTTCTTACCAGTACATATGGGTCTTGCACTCAGATAAACTATATGCTAGGCCATTAAACAAGACTCAATAAATTTAAAAGGCTCAAAAACACAGAGTATGTTCTCCTACCACAATGTAATTAAATTAGAAATCAATGACAATATGATATCTAGAAAAACCCCAAATATTTAACAAGCTGAGAAACACCATTAAAAATAAGCTACAGGTGAAAGAAGACACAACAAAGGAAACTGGAAAATATCCAAGCAGAAGTTGCTCAGTGGTGAGCTGGAGCCAGCTCATACCTACTCATGAAAGGTATTGTTGGAATCTCTTCCCAATTCTGTTTTTAGTGACATCACATTGCTAGCTTGAAATCAGCCACAGGGGGAATTTTTACACCACACAAATTGACCAATGCTAAAAATCAAGTTTCCTCTGGAAATTTCCCCCAACCATGGAGAACAGGTTGTTAAACACATTCCAGAACAACACCGATTTCACCAGTGAGGCCATCTGACATATGATGCCGTTTGATATACGTACCAGTGAAGCCATAAAGAGAGAGAGAGATTATAGGAATTGGCTCATGTAGTTATGGAGGCCAAGAAGTCCTACAATCTGCTATCTTCAAGCTGGAGAACCAGGAAAGCCATTGGTATAATTCAATATGAGTCTGAAGGCGTGAGAACCAGGGGTGGCCAATGGTGTAATTTGCAGTCTGAGGTCAAACGTTTGAGAACCAGGGGGCTGGTGATGTAAGTCCTGGAGTCCAAAGGTCCAAGAACCAGGAGCTCTAATGTTCAAGGGCAGGAAAAAATGGACGTTCTAGCTCAAGAAGAGAGAGAGACAATTTCCCCTTTCTTTGCATTTTCTAAAAACTTAAACAGAAATAGATTTTATTGGATGGTCTTCCTTTGCCTTTTTGTTCTCTTTGGGCCCTCAACAGATTGGATGATGCCCACTTATATTGGGGAGGGCAGATCTCTTTACTCAGTCTACTGAATCAAATGCTAATCCCTTCCAGAAACACCTTTACAGACACACCCAGAAATAATGTTTTACCAGCTTTCTGGACATCTGTTAGCCCCATCAAGTTGACACACAAAATTAACCATCACACCATATATCCTTGTGAACCTGCTATACTTACTTATTAATTCCAGGAGTTTTTTTGTTAATACTTTTAGAAGTTCTACAAAGACAATCGTCTTTTATGAACAAGAACATCTTTACTTCTTCCTTCCCAATCGGTATACCTTTCATTTCCTTTTCTTGTCTTATTGCACTTGGTCGGACTTCTGGTATGATATTGCATAGGAATGGTGAGAGAGGACATCCTTTATTTATTCCCAGTCTCAGGGAGAACATGTTTAGTTTTCCAGTTTTACATCATTATGTATGATATTTTCTTTAGGTGTTTTTCAGGTGATCTTTATCAAGTAGAGTAAGGTACACTCTATTCCTAGCTTGATGAGATTTTTAAAAATCACCAAAAAAAATCACAAATGGGTGTTTTACTTCATCAATTGACATAATCATACAATTTTTCTTTTTAGTGTGTTGATGTGGTTTATTGTATTGATGTCTGAATGTTGAATCAGCCCTGCATACTGGGAATAAATCTCACTTAGTTATGGGTATAGTTATTTTTTATATTTTTAGATTCCCTTTACTGTTTTGTTGAGGATGTTTGCATCTATGTTCATGATAGATATTCGTCTATAGTCTTCCTTCCTTGTAATGTCTTTAACTGGTTTTGGTATTAGGGTAGTTCTGGCCTCATAGAATGAGTTGGAAAATATTCCTCTGATTCTATTTTCTTGAAGAGATTGTGGAGAATTGGTGTGAGTGTTTCCTTAAAAGTTTGGTAGAATTGAATAGTGAAACCATCTGAGACTGGTGCTTTCTGTTTTAGAGGGTTATTAATTATTGATTTAACTTATTTAATAGATTTATGCCTATTGTTTTTGTCTCCCATTTTGGCTCTGGAATTCTCAGAGTGAGTCTGTGTCTTGCTGCTCTTTGCGCTGTAATCCACTACTATTATACTGAAGCCCTGTTGGTGTGGTGGTAAGGTATGGGGAGGCAGAATGTTCTATAATCTTTCAATTAAATCTGTCTTTCAGTGAGCCTGTGCCTCTGTCCCATTTTGGCCCTTCACAAGTGTTTTTTCTGGTAGAGCTTCCACTCCCCCTAAGATAAGACAGGAAGGTGAGAGGGGGCTGGAGTTAGACAAATGCCTTTTTCCAAGTGGGATAAGGCCCTGGTAAAATATTTGTCCCTGGAGAGTAGGCCTTTGTCATGTAGAAGGCTCTAGGCATATTTCACAAAGCTAATCTTCCCCTCCACCTGCCAGAGCCAAGAGGGGATCTTTCTTGGTTCTTCACCATAGAATATGGTGAGATTCCTGGAGGTGAACTGTACGAAAGTGTGAGGGCTCCACTAAGAGTACGGCCCCCAGGAGTTTCTCACTTTCATATTAGTCCACACTCAGCCTTCAGCAATTTGCCAAAATTACCATTTAAGTGTTCCTACCAGTTTATTGCTCCAGTGGCTTCTGCTACAAGTAAGCAAATTTTGGCTGTAACTCTGTGGATTCACTCCTCTCTACAGATTTGGGTTGGCAGTTTGCCCTACAATATCAATTTTCTGATGAGTCCATGAAAAATTGTTCATTTGCAAGATAATCAGCTTTTTCTTGTTGTAAAGATGGTAATGACGACTTCCAAGCTCTTTACATGTGAGGACAGAAAACCTTGGCAGAGTAAATTTAATATAGAGAACCAATTAAGTAAGTACTGGAATCCTGAGAAAGAACAAAAGAAAATACTGAGGAAACTCAGAGATAGGAAAAGCATCAAGAATGTACCACCTCAAGAGCTGGGCAAATGGGGGAAGATTTTGCCGTGGTGAAGGACATTTGTTGGGGTGACACTGAGAGGAACAACAGCATACAGCAATGCACATTCTGTTTCTCCCTCTTGCACAGTCCCTGTGGTATCCTCCAAGGGCATCCTTAAACTTGGGTTCAGGTGATAAAGGAAAAATGTGGTTTTCAAGGTCCCAGGCCAGCCCTGGTGGTCTAGTGGTTAAGATTTAGTACTCTTAACACCATGGCCTGGGTTCCTTTTCCAGTCACATCAGGGAATGACACCACCCATCTGTCGGTTGTCATACTGTGGCAGCTGTGTGTTGCTGTGATGCTGAAAGCTATGCCACCAATATTTCAATTTTCAGCAGGGTCACCCATGATGGACAGGTTTCAGTAGAGCTGGCAGGCTAAGACAGACTAGGAAGAAGGCCTTGGCCACCCACTTCCAAAAAATTGTCCATGAAAACACTGTGAATAGCAGTGGAGCATTGTCTGATATAGTGCCAGAAGGCGAGAGGATGGCACAAGAAGATTGGGCAGGGTTCTGCACTGCTTACACAGGGTCGCTAGGAGTCAGAATTGACTCAATGACACTAACAACAACAAGGTCCCAACCCCGGCATGGTAGAACAGAATATGAAAATTTTGAAACTTGGCTATTCCTTAGCTACCACCTGAGTTATTCTAAAGTGCACCTCATAACAAAGAAAACAGTGATTTAAATTTTGTGCCAGTCTAATTAAAAGGGGTAAACAGAAAGGTAAACAGCAACGACTACCTAAGAAATGCAAAGACATTCTGAGCCTTTATTAAGCTTCACTTTATACTGAAGGTAACAGGGACAAATTTACAGGTTTTAAGTACTGATCTGATAAGATCACATTTGATCTTTAGAGCAGTGGGTTCAAAGCTGTGTTTGAACCAACTAGGTCATATAGAAGTTGATCCATTGAGGTCAGAGAAAAAATATTAATAATTCCAATCATTTATATATTGTCCTTTATTACCTTTAATTACTGTGTATTTCATAATGTACATAAAACTATTATTACAGCATATTTGTGCAGGTATACAGACATACATGATACACACACATATATTTACAGAATGAAGATTCATATTTGGGGGATATCTGTACAAATGTTTTTCTGGATCAGTGTCCATGATCAGGAATGTTTAGAGAGCTATGGAAACAACCTAAATGTCTGTCGACAGATGAATGGACAAGGAAAATGTGGTATATAATGTGACACATACACACATACACACACACACACACACACACACACACACAATGGAATATTATTCCGCATTAAAAAAGAAAGAAATCCTACTATTTGCAACAACATAGATAAACCTGGAAGACATTATGCTAAGTGGGATAAGTCAGACACAGAAAGACAAATACTGCGTCATCTCATTTATATGTAGAATATAAAAAAGTCAAACTCATAGAAGAAAACAGCAGAATTATGGTTGTCAAAGGCTGGTGGGGGAGGGTTAAATGGGAAGATTTTGGTCAAAGGGTACAAAGTTTCAGTTATGTAGATGAATACGTTCTGGAGATCTTATGTACAGGATAGTGACTCTAGTTAACAATAGTGTATTGTATACTTTAAACTTGCTAAGAGGTAGATCGTGTTTTCATCACAAAAAAGATAGAAAAAGAAAATGATATCTATGTGAGGAAATGGATATGTTAATTAGATTGATCATGGTGATCATTTCACAATGTATATGTATAGCAAAACATCAAGCTGTGTACCATTTATACAATTTTTATTTGTCAATTATTATTCAATAAAGCTGGAAAAATAAAATAAAATGAAATGTTTGGAGAGCTCTGCTTGGTGTAACTCAGAGTTCTCATGGCCCTCCCACCCCAAGTATTATTTCAGCACACAGAAACAATTTAGGAGAAGGAATGACTGGGGACTCAATCACCTCAGCTTTGATTCAGCGAGATGTTGCCATCTCTCATACAACAGAATTGATCAGATCCATTCATCCCCAACCAAATACCCCTACCCCTGCACACACACTAACACACAATATGATGTTAGGAATCCGATAGGCTTTATACCTTATGTAGGTAATAGACATTTCCTTCCTGTAAACATCCTTGCTAAATGGTTCTACTCTATGATAAAATTATATATCCCAATTGCCATATAAACCAGAAGCTCACCATGATGTTTGAACTGTTGACAGCTTTCTGTGGTAATCAAAATGTGAAAATTGATTTTCACCATGAGAGCCATAATCCATATGTTGGCCGCTTACACCTCCTTCCAATATAAAGAATTAAAAAGACTTTGTTAAAGACAAGAAGCTCACCAAGGTGTAATGTGGAGAGGAAAACTTCACACAATAAGTTAGGTAGGTAGTCAGTATATGGTGGGTAACAGATTTGCTTTCCTTTCAAAACCACAAACGCCTGGGATTCCAGTCCTATAATTTAACTTCCTTACAGACCAGCATAACTGATGCTACAGCAAGTAGCAATCCCAAAGACAACACAAATATCCCAACAAAGATATCCCAAATATATACCCATCACTCAGCTGACTCTAGGGTTTGGCAGATAAGGAAAATAAGTCTCAAGAATGAGGAAAATACAAGCAAATCTGAGAAACTTCTGATTACCTGCAGAAAGTGCCTCAGGTCTCAATCATATACCAGAAAGCTCAGGCTGCTTCCTTCCACTTCCAAATAAATACAAAACCACAAACTGAGTGGTGAGTCACCTGGAATCCCTACTATCACATCCTGATATTAACCACCGTGTGTCAGTCTATACCTCTGCTCAATATCTCATTTCCAGGCATAAACCACTACATGCTGTCAGCGTAAAAATTTGTCACTTCGATTAAAAGATTATCCACTTCTTTCATAGGCACATTAAGTTTATCCTCAGAGTTACAGGCTTTAAAAAGCACCATTATTCCTCACAATGCTAGAAATGTATGAACATATGAATGAATGAAGTGGTAGAAAAAATATTAGAGATATTGATATGATTTTAATGAAAAGGGATGACCTGAGTAAACATATGGAAGTCAGTTTCTATTTTGATAAATATCTTCCAAGTAGCAAGTGGAGACCTCTTGGTAACAACAATCCTTACAGTTCCAGTGAGGCCAGGAATGTCTGTGCAGCTGAGATGCCCAAGGAATCTTGGTCACATTGGAATAATATTAGAAAGTATAACCCAATTAAAAAATGGGCGAAAGATCTGGACAGACATTTCTCCAAAGATATACGGATGGACAACAGCCACATGCAAAGATGTCCAACATCACTAGTTATCAGGGAAATGCAAATCAAAACTACAATGACATATCACTTCATGACCATCAGAATGGCTATAATTAACAAGACAAGAAATAGCAAGTGTTGGAGAGGATGTGGAGAAAATGGAACCCTCATACACTGCTGGTGGGAGTGCAAACTTGTGCAGACACTATGGAAAGCAGTATGGAGATTCCTCAAAAAATTAAGAATAGAACTAGCATATGATCCAGCTAGTCCACTGCTGGGTATTTATCCAAAAAACATGAGTGCATAAAGATATATGTACCCTCATGTTCATTGCGGCATTATTCACAATAGCCAAGACTTGGAAGCAACCTAGGTGCCCATCAAGGGATGAATGAATAAAGAAGATGTGGTGTATATATACGCAACAGAATACTACTCAGCCATTAAAAAGGATGAAATCTGGCCATTTGTGACAACATGGATGGATCTTGAGGGTATTATGCTGAGCAAAATAAGTCAGAGGCAGAAAGTCAAATACCCCGTGATCTCACTCATAAATAGAAGATAAAAACAGCAACAAACAAACACATAGAGACAGAGATTGGATTGGTGGTTACCAGAGGGGAAGGGGGGAGGGAGGATGGTGAGAGGGGTGATTAGACACATGTGTATGATGATGGATGGTAACTAGTCTTTGGGTGGTGAACATGATGTAATCTACACAGAAATCAAAATATAATGATGTACACCTGAAATTTATATAATGTTATAAACCAATGTTACCACAATAAAAAAAGAGAGGTAGAAAAAATATATAAATAAATAAATAGAAAGTATAGAGAATGGCAAACAACACACTGACGTGTTTCCAAAGTAAATAGTCAATAGCTGTTTCCAAAGGCAATCTTTGGAACAATGTACATAAAGATGGCAGCAAAGATGAAAATGATTCCTGGAAAGACAGATCCATTTTCGAAAAAGTGCCCTAGTGACCACAGAGAGATAATCTGATTCTGTCACAATTGGGAAATTACATTCCTAAAACCATGGAAACACCTACATACTGCCAAAGAGTAAGGGTGCACAGAGATAGTTATCTTAGAATGATGCTAGACAATGACTCAATAAATAAAATGTATGTAAAGCAGATGAGGACCCAACAAACACATCATTACTGGGGGAAGTAAAACACAGTTTCCATAATATTGGGTTATTTAGGTTAGAAAGGCAGAGCTGTAATATGACATAGTTTTGTTGGATTAAAAAGCAAAGTGAAAGAACCTTCTGTGTTCATTCTTAGGGACTCTACTAAAGAAGAAGCCATCCTATTTCCCAGATGACATGCAGAAAAAGGGCCACACTGGACCAGAATTAAACCTGGAAACAAAATTAATAAAGGTCATCATCAGGTTCTTAGTGGGGATAAATAGAAGACAGATATCAAGGATCATTACTGAGCCTCTATACTTTGTCAAGAAGGCAATATAATAGAGTGATTCCATGTTTAAGCTTTCCATCAGAAAAAAAGACAGATGTAGGTTTCAGTCTTAGGGTTGCAACTTAAAAGCTATATAACATTTAGTGTAATCTTTAACCTCAGTAAAATTTAGCTTCCTTATCTGTTGAATAGGGATAATATTAATGCTAGCATCGTAGAGTTGATAAAAGTACATAACATAACATCTGAAGAGAATAGCCATGAACATTCTTTTAAAACAAAGTAATAGCAGGAAGGTTTAAAGTCAATAAGCTGTGCACATTAAGAAGCTAGACAAAGAAGAGCAAATTAACACCAGAATTAGTGTAAAGAAAGAAATGATACAGCTAATAAGAAGAAAAATATCAGTTTTCTGCTAAGCTAACATTATTTTCTTGAGAACATAAATAAAATACATTAAGTCTTGCTTGAATAATTAAGGAAGACAGAGAACACTAACAACATCAGGAAGGAAAGAGGGCATATTTCTACAGATTCTTTAAACATTCTAATAATAACAAGAGAACATACAAACAATTTTATGCCAATAAATTTGATAACATAAGAAATAGACAAATTCCTTGGAAAACGCAATTTTTGAAAACTAACACAAGATAGAAAATCTTAGCAGTAGTGTATCTACAAAAATTTGAATTTCTGATTTTAGAAACACGTCCTGCTTATGGTGCAGGGAAAGGGAACTAAGGTAGAGCCCAGTGGACTTTATGAGCAGAAGAGATGGAGCTGAGCATCTGAGGAAACCAAGGTGACTAGAGATTGTAGAATAGAATACTCAGGAAGAGAAATCTCCACGGAGAGAAATTCCTAGTTCTGCAGAGTCCCTTGAATAGTAAGAGTAGTAATCAGCACATGCACATGAAGAAATTACCCCAGGCTGGTGAAAAAAACGAATTGGAAGTACTAGAGTACGCTTTCCAGTGCTCACACAGGAAAAGGGATAGTGCCTGTTCCCACAAGCCAGACTGGAAAGACTTATAATTCACTGAGTATTTGGCTGAATACACAGGAAGGTCTTGCCTCAGTAACAGGAAATAATTAGCTCTAGATGGAATAGAGCTCCAAATCCACGATACAAAATCACAAAAGCAATACCTGAAATAATCAAATTGCTTCCAAGTAACTTAAATGTATCTCAGAGAAAACTCAAGGATATGTATGGGAATACAAAAATATCCAACACGCACCAAGGTAAAATTCACAACTGACATCCATTTCATGATTAATAGGCATTCAGTGGACCAGGGAAAACACAATCCATAATGACGAGAACAATCAATAAATCAAAACAGACTCAGAACTGACGTTAGAAGAATTATATATAAATATTCCATAAGTTCAGTTATATAGAACTATGGAAGATATAAAAAAAGATGGAAATTGAAGATTTGGAGATGAAAACTACCATGTTTGACATGAAAAATACAATGGATTTCCAATCAAAATCCCAGCAAGTTATTTTGTGGATATCAACAAACTGATTCCGAAGTTTATAAGGAGAGGCAAAAGATCCAAAATAGCCAACACAATCTTGAGGAAGAATGAGGTCGGAAGACAGACATTACCCAACTTAGAGATTTACTATAAAGCTACAGTACTCAAGAAAGTGTGGTATTGGTGAAAGGATAGACAGATCAATGGAACAAAATAGAGAGTCCAGAAATAGACCCACATAATACAGTGAACTAAACTTTGACAAAGAAGCAAAAGCAATACAATGGAGAAAAGACAGTCTTTTCAAAAAATGGTGCTGGAACAACTGAACATCCACATGCAAAAAAAAAATTAATCTAGATATAGACCTTTTACCCTTCACAAAAATTAACTCAATTGGATCCTAGACCTAAATGTAAAATGCAAAACTATAAAAATCCTAAAAGATTACATAGGAGAAAATCTAGGTGACATTGGGTATGGTGTTGAATTTATAGGTACAACACCAAAGGCACAAACGTGAAAGAAATAATCGATAAGCTGGACTTCATCAAACTTAAAAAAAATTCACATCAATATGTCATTAGGGAATTGCAAACTAAAAAAAACAGTAATGTGATACCACTATGCCTATATTAGAATGGCAAAAATCCAAAACCCTGACAACACTAAACACCGGTAAGAATATGAAGAAACAGGAACTCTCATTTCTTGGCTGTGGGAATGCAAAATGGTGCAGCCACTTTGGAAGACAGTTTAGCAGTTGCTTAGAAAATTAAACATACTCTTACCATACAATCCAGAAATCTTGCTCCTTGGTATTTACCCAAAGAAGTTGAAAACTCATGTTCACATAAAAACCTACACAAGGATGTTTGTAGCAGCTTTCTTTGTAATTTCCAAAACTTGAAAGCAACAAGATGCCCTTCAGTAGGTGACTGGATAAACAAAGTGTACATGTGAGAGGACAGGGGACTCTGTAGGTTGTGCTGAATGCTGCTGTAAACCTAAAATTGCTCTAAAAAATAAAGCTTAAAGAACACAAAAACCAAACCAAAACAAATATAAACAAAAATTACACTTGATGGGACCTACGGTAGTTGAGACTTTGCAGAAGAAAAGATAGTGACTTTGAGGACACAGAAAAAAAACTATTCAAAATGAAACACAGAGAAAAATCTAAAAAATATGAAAAGAGCATCATTGATCTGTTGGAAAACCTCAAGTGGCCAAATGTATATGTAATTAGAGCTCCTGAAGAGAGGACAGAAAATAGAAATAATGACTGATATTTTTCCAAATTTGATGTAAATGATAAATCCATGAATCCAAGAAGCTCAGCAAACCCAAAGCACAAAAAACATAAAGAAAATTTCAACAAGGTATATAATAATGTGATTGCTCACATTGAGTGATAAACAAAAGAATCTTAAAAGTAGCCAGGGGGCAGGGGGAACATATTACTTACAGAGGAACAAAGATACAGATAACATCAGATTTCTCATCGGAAACAATCAAGTGAGAACATTGTATAGTAATACTTTTAAAGTACTCAAGGGAAAAAAATTTCAAACGGGCTTTTTATAAACAGCAAAAAATCTTTTAAGAGGAAGAGAATTTATCACCACAAAACCCACATTGTAAGAAATGTTAAAGGAAGTTCTTCAGGACAAAAGAAATTTAACAGATGGAAATCGAGATCTACACTAAGAATTAAAGAGCACCAGAAATGGTAATGACTTGGGTAAATATATATGTATTTTCTTATTATCTATCTTTGATTAAAAAATAATTAGCTGTTTAAACAAAAATAATAACAATGTGGAGTTTATAAAATATGTGTAAATAAAATGTATGACAACAATAGCATAAAGGCTAGGAGGGTAGAAATGAAAGTATACTATTTTAAGGTTCTTATATGTGACATAGTACAATATCACTTGAATGTAGACGTGATAAGTTAGAGATACATACTATAATCCCTAAAGCAACCACTATAATAACAAAACAAAGAGTTACAGCTAGAGGCAACAAAGGAGTTAAAATGGAATCATAAATATAATCTGCAAAAAGGCAGAATAAAAGTAAAATGTATTGGAATGTATACGAATGTATTGGACAAACAGAAACCAATAGCAAGATGATAAACTTAAACCTAATCATATCAATAACTACATCAGTGTCAATGGTCTAAACACCCCAATTAAAATGCAGAGATTGTCAGATTGAATAAAAAAGCAAGACCCAGATACATGCTGCCTACAAGAAATACACTTTATATTTAAAGACACAAATAGGTTAAAAGTAAAAGAATGGAAAAATATATACCATGCTAACACTAATCAAAATAAAGCATAAATGGCTACTTTAATACCAGATGAAGATTTCAGAGCAAAGAATACTACCAGGAATAAAGAATGATATTTCATGATGATAAAGGGGCCAATTAATCAAGAGGACATTAGAATTCTAAACATTTGTGTCCCTAAAAAACAGAGCTCAACATACATGAATTGGTATTATTTCTCACTTATGTATTTGGTAGAATTCACCATTGAAACCATCTGGTCTTGGAGTTTTCTTTATGGTAAGGTTATTAATCTACTAATTAAATATCTTTTTAAAAAAATTTAACTATTAGATTTATTCTGCTAATGTTAAATTTCTTTTTTCTTTTCCTCCCCAAAGGCCCAGTGCATAATTGTATATTCTAGTTGTAAGTCCTTCTAGTTCTTCTATGTGAGCTGCTGCCACAGCATGGCTGCTGACAGATGAGTGGTGTGGTTCTGTGACTGGGAACTGAACCCAGGCCACCAAAGTGGTGAGAATGCTGAACTTTAACCACTAGGTGATCAGGGCTGGCTCTAAATTTCTTTTTTCTTTAATTTAGGTAACATTGGTTTATAACATAATATAAATTTCAGATGTACATCATTATATTTTGACTTCTGTATAGACCACATCATGTTCACCACCAAAAGTCTAGTTACCTTCTGTCACCATACAAATGTGCCCTTTTACCGCTTTTGCCCTCCCCCACCCACCTCTCTCTCTGGTAACCACCAATCTGTTCTCTGTATCTATGCGTTTGTTTATCTTCCACATATGCGTTTGTTTATCTTCCACATATGAGTGAAATCATATGATATTTGTCTTTTGCCATCTGACTTATTTCGCTCAGCATAATGCCCTCAAGGTCCATCCAAGTTGTCGCAAATGGCAAGATTTCATCTTTTTTATGGCTGGATCTTTATGGATGGATTCCATTCTTTATCCATTCATCCGTGGATGGGCACTTAGGTTGTTTCCAAGTCTTGGCTATTGTAAATAATGCTGCAATGAACATAGGGATGCATATATCTTTTCAAATTAGTGTTTTTGTGTTCTTTGGATAAATATTCAGAATTGTAATAGCTGGAACGTATGGTAGTTCTATTTTTAATATCTTGAGGAACCCCCATACTGTTTTCCATAGTGTCTGCAACAATTTACATTCCCACCAGCAGAGTACCAGGGTTCCCTTTCCTCCACATCCTCTTCAATACTTGTTATTTCTTGTCTTTTTCATAATAGCAATTCTGACAAGCATGAGGTGATTTCTCATTGTGGTTTTGATTTGCATTTCCCTAATAATTAGTGATGTTGAACATCTTTTCATGTGCCTCTTGGCCATCTATATATCTTCTTTGGAAAAATGTCCATTCAAATCCTCTGTCCATTTAAAAAAATTATTTTATTGAGGTCATATTGGCTTACGACATTGTGTAAATTTCAGGTGTACATTACTATATTTCAGTTTCTGTGTAGACTGCGTTGTGTTCACCACCAATAGTCTAGATTTTATCCATCAACATACATACGTGCCCCTTTACCTCTTTTGCCCTCTCCCTACCCCCTTTCATCTGGTAACCACCAATCTGTTCTCCTCTTTGTCTTTGTTTGATTATCTTCTACATATGAATGAAATAAGATGATATTTGTCTCTCTGTATATGACCTATTTTGCTTAGCATAATACCCTGAAGGTCCATCCATGTTGTCACAAATAGCACAATTTTGTGTTTTTTATTGCTGGGTAGTATTCCATTGTATATATACACCACATCTTCTTTATCCATTCATCTGTTGAAGGGCACTTGGGTTGCTTCCACATCTTGGCTATGGTGACTAGCGCTGCGATGAACATAGGGGTACATATATCTTTTTGAATAATTTATTTCATGTTCTTTGGATAAATACCTTGTAGTGCAATAGCTGCATCATATGGTATTTCTATTTTTAAGTTTTTGAGAAATCTCCATACTGTTTTTCATAGTGCTGCACCAGATTGCAATTCCCACCAGCAGTGTATGAGGGTTCTCTTTGCTCCATATCCTCTCCAACACTTGCTGTTTCTTTTCTTGTTAATTATAGCCATTCTGATGGTGTGAGATGATATCTCATTGTAGTTTTGATTTCTATTTCCCTAATAATTAGTGATGTTGAACATCTTTTCATGTGCCTGTTGGCCATCTGTACATCTTCTTTGGAAAAAAATGTCTGTTCATTTCCTCTGCCCATTTTTTGATTGGCTTGTTCATTTTTTGTTGTTGACTTGTATGAATTCTTTATATATTTTAGAAATTAACTCCTTGTTGGATATACAACTTGCAAATATTTTCTCCCAGTTGGTCGGTCGTCTTTTCATTTTGTTGATGGTTTCCTTTGCTGTGCAGGAGCTTTTTAGTCTGATGTAGTCCCATTTGTTTATTTTTTCTTTTGTTTCCCTTGCCTGAATAGACATGGTATTTGAAAAGACACTACCAAGCCCGATGTCAAAGTGCATAGTACCTATGTTTTCTTCTATAAGTTTTATGGTTTCAGGTCTTAAATTAAAGCATTTAATCCACTTTGAGTTAATTTTTGTGTATGATGTAAGATAATCGTCTACTTTCATTCTTTTGCACGTGGCTGTCCAGTTTTCCCAACACCATTTATTGAAGAGACTTTCCCTTCTCCACTGTATGTTCTTGGCTCCTTTATTGAAGATTAGTTGTCCACAGATGTGTGGTTTCATTTCTGGGCTTTCATTTCTATTCCATTGATCTATGTGTCTGTTTTTCTGCAAGTACCATGCTATTTTAATTACTATAACTTTGTAGTATATTTTGAATTTAGGGAGTGTGATATCTCCAACTTTGTTCTTTTTTCTCAGGATTGTTTTGGTTATTCGGGGTCTTTTGTTGTTCCATATCGATTTTGGGATTCCTTGTTCTATTTCTGTGAAGAATGTAATCAGGATTCTGATAAAGACTCCATTGAATCTATAGATTGCTTTACGTAATATGGATATTTTAACTATATTTATTCTTCCAATCCATGAGCATGGACTATCTTTCCATTTCCTTATGTCTTCTTCAATTTCTTTCAATAATATCTTATAGTTTTCAGTGTTAGGTCTTTCACCTCCTAGGTTAAATTTATTCCTATGTATTTTCTTCTTTTTGTTGCGATTGTAAATGGGGTTGTATCCTTGATTTCTCTTTCTGCTAGTTTGCTATTAGTGTATAGAAATGCTACTGATTTTTGTATGTTGAGTTTGTAACCTGCAACTTTACTGTATTCATTTATTGTTTCAAATAGTTTTTTTGGTGGATTCTTTAGGGTTTTCTATACACAGAATCAATCATATCATCCACAAAGAGTGACAGTTTTACTTCTTCCCTTCCAATTTGGATCCATTTTATTTCTTTTTAGTGTCTAATTGCCCTGGCTAAAACTTCCAGTATTTGTTGAATAAGAGTGGACAGAGTGGGCATCCTTGTCCTGTTCTCAGAGGAATGGCTTTCAGTTTTTCAACATTGAGTATGATGTTGGTTGTGGGCTTGTCATATATGTCCTTTATTATGTTGAGGTTCTTCTTGGCCCATTTTTTAATCAGATTGTTTGCTTTTTACTTGTTGAGTTGTATGAATTCTTTATATGTTTTGGACATATAACTGCTTATTGGATATATGATTTGCAAATATCTTCTCCCAACTGATAGGTTGTCTTTTCATTTTGTTGGTTTCCCTTGCCATACAGAAGCTTTTTAGTTTTATGCAGTGCAATTTGTTTATTTTTTCTTTTGTTTCCCTTGCCTGAGGACAAAAGTCCTCTTTTCAAAACCTTCTCCCCAGGGCCAAGTGCATTAGTTTTCCATTGTTAAAAAAGAAAACCAAATTACCACAAAAATGATATAAGGATCAAACTATAGTAACATATCAGAATGTAATCAAGGGAGTGACATCCCATCACTGTTTCCATATTCTAATGGTTACAAGAAAGTCGCAGGTCCAGCCCAACTCAAGGAGAGGGTAAATACGACAGTATGAATAACAAAAAGGTTCAGGTCACTTAGAGGCTATGCATAATACCTGGACTCCTCAAGTTGTGTTCCAGTGATGTGAGGAGAGGGAAGGCCACAACCCAGGCCACTGGTACACATCCCAGGACCCAGTCTTCAGCCTCCTTGCCGTCTGTACTCACTCTGAGCTCCATTCCTTACCTCAGGAGACCTCATGTACATATACAAGGATACTTAAGCCCACTTGTCCCCTGTTCCTTGAATACAGCCACTACCACTTGGTCACCTCCGAGTCCTGGAAGTATAACACTGGCATTGCTAGTCAACCCTCAGAAGCAGAGATCCATTGAATAGGAGCATGCAGGCCTCTTGGCACTTGGGCCTTGGGGCCACTCGTGCAGCAAATTCAGGGCCCCAGATACATGGAACATAGTTGGGGGCAGGTAGTGTGGGTTCTGAGCATGCACCTCCCCTTGCTCCCATACAATGGACCCTTAGCCATTTGCAGAGAGGTGAGGCTGGAAGAAGTTGAGAGTGGAGCATCTAAAGTGTGGGGCTGATGAGAAGCCCCTCTAGCCTGGGTCTCAGAGCAGTGCTATGATCAAGAACTGGTTCAGCACAGGTACTGTGATAGCCAGCCTCCAAGCGCACCCCAGTGATTCCTGCCTCCTGGTGCTCATGGTCCGGTGTAGTGCCCTACCTCATTTCACAGAGGTAACCTATGGGACAAAGCATTTGTCATGCAGCAACAGAAAACTAAAACAGATGTTGGCACTAAGAGTAGGGTGCTGTGGTAACAAAACAGGATAGAGATATAAATAAAACCCTTTGAAATAGGCGAGAGAGATAAGAAAACCCTTTAAGATCCCAATCATTTAGAAGCTCACATCATAGGGGGTGGGGGAGATAGACACATATGTAAACAATGTGAAAATATATTAGGATATTATATGTGCTACCATGGAATATGAACAAAGGAGGCATTAATGAGACCTAGAGAGCACCTAGGCAGCCTTACCTAACTGCAAAAAGGAGGTCTACACTCAAACCCCTGGCCTTTACCCTTCTCTGATCCTCTGCTCTGGTGAACTAAGACTTCATTTTCTTTAAATAGCTTCCAGATATTAGGACCATTTTCTCCCGTTCCTTTTAAGTTTTTTTGTCATTTTTTATTAGAAAATATTTCCGACCTACATAATAATCTATAGTATAGAGAATAATATGTCCATGTACCCACTACCCCACTTAAGAAATACATTTCAAATACAATTGAAGCCCTCTGTGTATCTGTATGGGTTAAATTGCATCCTTCAAAAAGAAATTTCCAAGTCTTAATCCCCAGTGCCTATAAATGTGATCTTATTTGGAAACAGGGTCTTTGTAGATGTAACTAGACTAAGGAACTCAAGATGAAAATCATCCTGGATTTAGGGTGATCCTAAAACAAATGACTAATGTAATTATAAGAGAAAGAAGAGGGAGAATTGAGACATAAAGACACAGGGAAGGTCAAATGAAAATGGAGGCAGAGACTGGGAAGTCCTTAGAAAGACTAAGGACTTTCAGGAGCCACCAAAAACTGGAAGAGGCAAGGAGGATTCTCCCCTAGACCTTTGGAGGGTGTGTGTCTGTGTCAACCTGATTTCAGACTTCTGAAATCAGGACTCCAGAACTGCCAGAATCAGCCTCCAGAACTGTGAAGGTATAAATTTCTGTTGTTTTAAGCCACTCACTTTGTGGTAATTTGTTATGACAGCGGTATAAAACTAAGGCCCCTCCCCAATTGAATTCTCCTCTATCCTCCACAAGACATAACCACTATCCTAAATAAGCTCTTTATCATTCCCTTACATGCCTTTCTACATATGAGTGCATCACTCCAATGCACGCCTTTTACTACATACATATGTATCCATTATCAATAAATGATTGTTCTGCATGTTTTTAAAATTCATATACATGCTGTCATATTGTTTGTACCCTTTTGGAACGAGCTTGTTCCCTTGCACATTTTTTCCACTGCCACCACCCAATGTTTGCCCCTCCAGGAAGTCTTTCTCTGTGTCCCAGGCCCTTGAGAATTTTAGTCTCATTCCCAGTCCAGTCCTTACTTTCTTGTTCAGTTTACTGGAAACAGTCCCAAGTCACTGAATTAACGCTGGTCTTACCATAAGAAAAGCTCAGTCCCTTACAAACACCCCCCCATCACTGCTCTAAACCTGTGGTGCTCAAACTTTAGTGTGCTTCATAATCACCTGAAGGACATGTAAAACTGGTTGCTGGCTCACCGTCAGAGTTTCTAATTCAGTAGATCTGGAGTGGGGACTGAGAATTTGCATTTCTAACAAGTTCCCAGGTGATGCAATGCTACTGGTTCACCTCAGCCCAGTTCCAGCCCAGCACCATCTGGTCTCAAGGTAAGCTAGGTCATCCATCAGGTTACTTCAAAAAAAGTGCTGTGGGGCTAGACCTCCATCCCTCTTCACATAAATCGTTTATAATTTAATATTTTAATTAATTGGAGGATGCAATAAAAGAAGTTAAAACAGGCTTACCAAATGGTTGAACGTGATTCCTTTCAATAATAGTAAGGTGGGCCATAACAAAAAGATACAAAGATAGATTTGAGTCAGTGTTATTTATCTAAAAAATCTGCAGCTTATATATTTCAAATAAACTTTTATTTTTAATCTGAACAAATGCTGTCAGATATGTGTGAAAGAGGTAAAAAAATGTCAGATATCAGTGGATGTCACTTTTTGGGTGGTGAACTTTAGAACAAAACCAGTGTTGATAAAATTCCATTGGACTACTGAAAATCAGAAAATCTGGAGTCTGTGAAGAACAAATTCATTGTTTCTTCCTTCATCCATGTCTTTCTATTCCTTTGAACTGTAGATGAAATAAGAGACAATTAACAATTAAACATCATTAACATACATGAGTGACCTTCTAAATCTAGGAATAGTCAATCCTATGTATGTCTGCCATAATAGGAGAAATCATGTTTTCCTCCTGTAACCCAGATCCTTGGGTATCAGGGTACACTTGCATAATGTGATGTCAATTCTCTGATCACATCAACCTCAACTCCCATTTGTCAAACACCAAAAATGCTTGTTTTGTTTTGAGTAACCATTCTGGTATTTATGCATTTCTCTCCATTTTAAAAGTCTGTGTTCTAGCCATAAACTACATTCTCTTAACCTCCCAGACCCTCAGTTTCCATATCTGTAAAAGGAAAAAGAAAAAGGACAGATAAGTCATAGATTGACTTTATTAGTTTGGTGAGAAATAATCTTCTTATGACTAATTTTCTTTTCTTTTAACTGTCATATGAAATACAAAAATTTCCAACTGAATGAATAGTTAGGTATTAATCATTAAAGGTAGTCCTAATTAAAATTCTTATACCTTTGTAAGTAGTCAGATTCTCAAAAGAATCCTCTCCTAGTTAGTCGAAGGGACTGTATTACTATAACTAAATGATGAAGGCCAAGCTAGTATTCATTCAAGTTGCTTTTTCCCCTTGTTCTGGTAATGATGTTCTAAACAATACTGGTCTCTGTTACCAAGGCTGATAAATTTCCCACCTGTAGAAGTCTTACAATTACAGCTCAAAGGACTGTAGCTGTGAACGAAGTACACTTCAGAATATGCTACATTCTATACCAATATACAAGTACATTATTAACATTAAACTAGCTTGTAGAACTAAATTTTTCAACATTTTTTGTTATTTATTATATTGAGAAAATTTAAAAACATAACTCATGTATATTAGGAATGGCTGGACGATACGCAAAGCTATATAGAGATAGATGGCTTCTCAGAGACTGCGATCTTCTGGATCCAGATCATTTTCAGGTCCTTTTTCTGGTTCTTCATTTCTGACCCCTTCCGCTTTCTTCTCCTCACCTTCAGTTTCTTGGGCCTCGTCACCAGTTTTCATACTGATATTCACTCGCTTCATTAGGAAAGAATAATACAGACTTTGGGACCAGAACTTTGTTGAAAAAATAGCCCAATTTATAATCAGCAGTGACATCCAGTACTCTACTCTCAGGAGAATCAGGAGGATAGAAGTGGGAGAAGAAAGAATATCTGGGTAACTTCCTAGTGTTTGATAAAACACGTCCAAGGTCCTCACATTTCTGCAGCTTGATAGTTTTCACAGTGATGTTTTCCCCCTCTTTCCAGTAGATCCCCCACCCTGTGCTGCTGAAATTATACCTGGCCCTTTGGAGAAAAAGGGATCAGAACGATCTGGGTCTGATTGCTTTCTGTATGTTTTTGTCAGAACTTCGTGGAAAAAAGTGTTCATTTGACTTAAAGACAAATTATATAGAGTAGGTCATTGGTTCTTCAACCCCTGAAAACTTAATTTTTACATCTTTCGGGTGCTCTAGTACAAGTTCACCATTTTCTTGGATCAGCTGGCCACGAATATTTACATTTTTAAAAGCCATCAACCAAAAGTGAGGTATGCCGTTTGTTTGCCCCTTTCCTTCAGGCTCTCTTGCCATTTCCTCCCAAACTCCTTCCCGAACACCTGTTTTCCACTGACATTCACCTTCTGGGGCTCATGAACTGCACTGATGATCTCAGATCTCTAAGCAAACAAAGGTTGGCAGAGGGCAGCATACCTTTTCTCAAGATCGTGAAGGCCTTTACAGAATTGGGCTTCTACTTATGTGTGTTCTGCCTGAAGTATTTTGAGCGCTTTGACCCTCCTTTTAACTGCTAAAGGCAAGGCTAACCGCTGAGCACGGCCTGCCTTTGAGCAGGATGCACCAACAGGGGCTACAAGTCCTGAAGACTTTGCTGCCACTTGCCAGCTTCAGTCCCCTCGGTCGCTCAGGCCCCCACTCATAGAATACACGTGCATCAGTCAGGGAGCTTCGCCTCCTCTGGTTCCTCTGCCTTCTGGCATGCAGGCCCCTCCGCAGTTTCCTCGGGCACCTAGGGGGAGGTTCCCCTGCCAGGTACTCAGCCTACAAGGTCTCCACTCCCCCCGCCAGCTTTTCGCCCTCCCCAGGCGCGGGTCCCTCTCCCAGATTCTCGGGCCCCTGGGGACCATGCCTCATCACCACACGGCCTGCATGAGGCCAAACCAAGACATGGTCATTACTACGAATACGGTGTAGAAGGGAACGGACCAGATCCCAGAACAGAAACCGAAACCCCGCCATGGGGGCCTCACGGGCCCCTACGACAACCTTCGCGCCCACCTCCCATACCTCCTCAGCGTGGTCTCCCGGTTCATCCTCATCTTCCTCCTCCTCGCCTTCGTAGTCCTGGTCCTCTTCCTCCTCCCGTCCCGCCTCCATGTCCTCCTCCTGCTCTGCTGACCAGATGTCTCCATCCTCCTCGACTGCGGGCTGGGCGGCCTCTTCCCCACCCTCTATCTCCTGCAGGGCTCGTGTGACCGTCTGGGAAACCAGAAAGGCTGCGACACTCACAATTGGATCTGATCCTTCTGCAGGAACCACCGGGACCCCGAAGAGTCTGGGGTCGCAGTCCGCCCCGCCGTCAGCTCGATCCTGGCCGCCTTGGGCTGGATCTCGCTCTTCTGGGGCAGACATGGCAGAAGGGACGCCCCGGTCCGTGCCTGGACCTGAGCAGCGATCGGGTTGCCCGCAACGACCGCGGCGAAGATGGCGGCCGCTGAGGGGACTGCCTCTGAGGGGAGGCTGTTGGCAGCGGAGCCTGCCAGGAAGGGGGTTGTGGGGGCGGCAGAGAAAATGGCGACAGAGGGGACACAGTCTTCAAAAGTGCCTGTGAAGGCCGCGCGACAGGAAGGGCAGGAGGGCGGCCAGAGGAGCAGCCCACCAAGACTGTCCCTGAGGTGGCCGTTGACAAGGCGGGAAAGAATCCAGTGGGCCAGTGACGGGAGGCGGAGCTTGGACGGGTCAACAAAGGGCCAGTTCCGTCATCGCGAGCTCTAAGCTCATTTGCTGAGAGGCGAGGATTGACATGTCCAGGGTCCAATGAGTGATCAAAGCCTTCAACTTTTCTTGAGGCCTATGATCCTGGGTTACCCTTTAAGCCCACGCAAGTCCCGTCTTTTTAATTCTACCACTGCAAGCAAAACTACAGTGTCCCTATATGGCAGTGCCCTGTGGTATGCAAACTAGTTTGTTCCCCAGTTTCCACCTTGGGACAGCTCATGCCAGTAGAGACACCATTATGTAAGGAAAAAAAGGAGATGTATAGATCAAATATCAGCAATGGTTGAAATCTCCCATGAGAGAGAGAGAGAATTTGAATGTTTTAATGTTATATAAAAAAACATACAAAGTTGAAATGGATGCAATGAGAATGGAGAGTGAAAGAAGTATTAAAAATTGGAGCTGAAAGGTGTTTCATGAATGGTACCCACTTCCCTTCAAGCCTCCAAAGAATGACTAAAGAAAGAGAGAGACTTCTTTTAAAGGACTGGGCTAAGCACGTACTATGGACTGAATTCTGTGACCCCAAAATCCATATGTTGAAGCCCTTACCCACAGTGTTATGGTATTTGGAGATGGTGGTCTTTGGTAGGTAATTAGGCTTTGATGAGGTCATGAGGGCGCGGTCCACATGGTGGGATTAGTGCCCCTATAAGAAAAGACCAGAAAGCTTGCTCTTCATCCCCTCCCCTCCAACCACCCCCATGTGAAGACACAGAAAGAAAGTGGCTGTCTCCAAGCCAAGATGAGAACCCTCACCAAGAACTGGTCCTGCTGATACCCTGACCTTGGACTTCCCAGTCTCTAGAACTGTGAGAAATAAATGTCTATTATTTAAGCCACCAAGTCTATGGCATTTTGTTATGGCAATCTGAGCAGACTAATACAACATGGCAGACATTAAAAGGACAGACTTCTCAGTCTACAGTCCAAGACTTTTTGTTGCACTGAGCCCCACTTAGCCAAGACCTCAAGTGTAATGAATTCTTAAAATTAAGAAGAAATCAACACCGATTTTATGCTAATTCCATTTGCTCTTGTCACCAGGCTGATCTTCCTCAACAAAAACTGTACATGGAAGAATGTCATAGAGGTTTAGTGAAAGAAACCAGACAAAATGGTACATGTTGTATGATTTCTTTTATATGAAGTTCAAACACACCTCTGGAGAGGTGATTACTGATTGGAAATAGGCAAAAGAAAAGTTTTTGGGATGTGAAAACTGTTCTATGCCTAAATCTAAGTTATAGTTATAGTGGGGTATGTGAAATGACATTGAGCTGTACATTTAGTATTTGTAATTTTAGCCTACGAAAAGCGGACCTCAAATAAACAAAAACTGCTGACTTTATTTTTTAATTTTTATTCTTTTATTGAGGTAACATTGGTTTATCACATTATATAAATTTCAGGTGTACATCATTATATTTCGATTACTGTGTAGATTACATCATGTTCACCACCCAAAGACTAGTTACCATCCATCACCATACACATGTGCCTAATCACCCCTTTCACCCTCCTCCCTTCCCTCTTCCCCTCTGGTAACTGCCACCTCAATTTCTGTCTCTATGTGTTTGTTTATGGTTGCTTTTACTTTCTATTTATGAGTGAGATCACAGGATATTTGACTTGGTCCCTTTGACTTATTTCGCTTAGCATAATACCCTCAAGGTCCATCCGTGTTGTGGCAAATGGCAAGATTTCATCTTTCTTATGGCTGAGTAGTATTCCATTGTGTATATATACCTCATCTTCTTTATCCATTCATCCCTTTATGGGCACCTAGGTTGCTTCCAAGTCTTGGCTATTGTGAATAATGCCACAATGAACATAGGGATGCATATATCTTTATGCATTTGTGTTTTCATGTTCTTTGGATAGATACCCAGCAGTGGAATAGCTGGATCGTATGGTAGTTCTATTCTTAATTTTTTGAGGACCCTCTATATACTGTTTTCTATAGTGGCTGCACCAGTTTGCACTCCCACCAGCAGTATATGAGAGTTCCCTTTTCTCCACATCCTCTTCAACACTTGTTATTTCTTGTCTTGTAAATTATAGCCATTCCGATGGGTGTAAGTTGATATCTCATTGCAGTTTTGATTTGCATTTCCCTAATAATTAGTGATGTTGAACATTTTTTCATGTGCTTGTTGGCCACCTGTATATTTTCTTTGGAGAAGTGTCTGTTCAGATCTTTTGCCCATTTTTTAATTGGGTTGTTTGCTAGTTTTTTTGTTGTTGAGATGTATGAGTTCTTTATATATTTTGGATATTAACTCCTCACCATATATATGGTTTGCAAATATCTCCTCCTGATTATTAGGTTCTCTTTTCATTTTGTTGATGGTTTCCTTTGTTGTGCAGAAGCTCCTCAGTTTGACGTAGTCCCATTTCTTTATTTTTTCTTTTGTTTCCCTTGCCTGGTCAGACAGGGTAATTGAAAATACGCTGCTAAAACCGATGTTGAAGAGCATACTGCCTATGTTGTCTTCTAGAATCTTTATGGTTTCAGGTCTTACATTCAAGTCTTTAATCCATTTGGAGTTAATTTTTGTGCATGGTGTAAGATAATGGTTTACTTTCCTTCTTTTGTATGTGGCTGTCCAGTTTTCCCAACATCCTTTATTGAAGAGACTTTCCTTTCTCCACTGTATGTTCTTGGCACCCTTGTTGAAAATTAGTTGTCCATAGATGTGTGGGTTTATTTCTGGGCTCTAAATTGTGGTCCATTGATCTGTGTGTCTGTTTTTCTGCCAGTACCATGCTCTTTTGATTACTATAGACTTGTAGTATATTTTGAAATCAGGGAGTGTGATACCTCCAGCTTTGTTCTTTTTTCTCGGGATTCCCTTGGCTATTCGGGGTCTTTTGTTGCTCATATAAATTTTAGGTTTCTTTGTTCTATTTTTGTGAAAAATGTCATTGGAAATTTGATACAGATTGCATTGAATCTGTAGACGGCTTTAGGATGTAGGAACATTTTAACTATGTTAATTCTTCCAATCCAAGAGCATGGAATAAATTTCCATTTCTTTGTGTCTTTTTCAATTTCTTTCAACAATGTTTTATAGTTTTCACTGTGCAGGTCTTTCATCACTTTGGTTAAGTTTATTCTTAGGTAACTTATTCTTTTTGTTGGAATTGTAAATGGGATTGTATTCTTAATTTCTCTTTCTGCTGCTTCATTCTTAGTGTATAGAAATGCAACTGATTTTTGTATGTTGATTTTGTACCCTGCAACTTTGCTGTATTCTTTTATTATTTCTAAGAGTTTTTTGGTTGATTCTTTAGGGTTTTCCATATATAAAATCATGTCATCTGCAAATAGTGACATTTTCACTTCTTCCTTTCCAATTTGGATACCTTTTATTTCTTTTTCTTGCCTGATTGCTCTGGCTAGGACTTCCAATACTATGTTAAATAAGAGTGGTGAAAGTGGGCATCGTTGTCTGCTTCCTGTTCTTAGAGGGATAGCTTTTAGTTTTTATTCGTTGAATATGATATTAGCTGTGGGTTTGTCATATATGGCCTTTAGTATGTTGAGGTACTTTCCTTCTATACCCATTTTATTCAGAGTTTTTATCATAAATGGATGCTGTATCTTCTCAAATGCTTTCTCTGCATCTATTGAGATGATCATGTGGCATTTATTCTTCATTTTGTTAATGTGGTGTATCACGTTAATTGATTTCTGGATGTTGAACCATCCCTGCATCCATGGAATAAATCCCATTTGATCATGGTGTGTGATCTTTTTAATGTATTGTGGTATGCGATTTGGTTGTATTTTGTTGAGGAATTTTGCATCAATGTTCATCAGTGATATTGGCCTGTAATTTTCTTTTTTTGTGTTGTCCTTGTCTGGTTTTGGTCCCAGGGTAATGTTGGCCTCATAGAATGAGTTAGGAACCTTCCCCTCCTCTTCAGTTTTTTGGAAGAGTTTGAGAAGAATAGGTATTAAGTCTTCTTTGAATGTTTGTTAGAATTCTCCAAGGATGCTGTCTGATCCTGGACTTTTATTTTTGGGGGAGGATTTGATTACTTTTTCTATATCCTTACTGGTGATTGGTCTTCTCAAATTCTCTATTTCTTTTTGAGTCAGTTTTGGAAGGTTATATGAGTCTAAGAATTTATCCATTTCTTCTAGTTTATCCACTTTGTTGGCTTATAGCTTTTCCTACTAGTCTACTATAATCTTTTGTATTTCTGAGGTCTCTGTTGTAATTTATCCTCTTTCATTTCTGATTTTATTTATTTGAGACTTCTCCATTTTTTTATTGGTGAGTCTAGATAAAAGTTTGTCAATTTTGTTTATCTTTTCAAAGAACCAACTCTTCGTTTCATTGATTTTTTCTATTGTTTTTTTAGTCTCTGTTTCATTTATTTCTGCGTTGATTTATATTATTTCCCTCCTTCTACTGATTTTGGGCTTTGCTTGTTATTCTTTTTCTAGCTCCTTTAGGTGCACTGTTAGATTGTTTATTTGAGATTTTTCTTATTTGTTGAGGTACAACTGTATTGCTATAAACTTCTCTCTTAGAATCACAAATTTTGGCATGTTGTGCTTTCATTTTCATTTGTCTCCAGGTATTTTTTGATTTCTTCTTTGATTTCTTTGTTGACCCAATCGTTGTTCAGTAGCATTTTGTTTAATCTCCACATATTTGTGGATTTTCCCAATGTTCTTCCTGTAGTTGATTTCTAGTTTCATACTGCTGTGGTCAGAAAAGATGCTTGGTATTATTTCAATCTTAAATTTATTGAGACTTGTTTTATGGCCTAAAATGTGATCTATCCTGGAGAATGTCCCATGTGCATTCAAAAAGAATGTTTATTCTCTGGTTTTTGGATGGAATGTGATGTATTTATCTACTAAGTCCATCTGATCTAATGTGTCATTTAAGGCCAATGCTTCCTTGTTGATCTTCTCTTTGGATGATCTATCCATTGGTGTAAGTGGAGTGTTAAAGTCCTCTACTATTATTGTGTTACTGTCTATTTCTCTTTTTATGTCTGTTAATAATTGCTTTATATATTTAGGTGCTCCTATGTTGGGTGCATAGATATTTACAAGTGTTATATCTTCTTGTAGGATTGTTCCCTTTATCATTATATAGTGCTCTTCTTTGTCTCTTGTTACAGTTTTTGTTTTAAAATCTATTTTTTCCGACATAAGTATTGCTAGCCCAGCCTTCTTTTCATTGCCATTTGCATGGAATATCTTTTCCCATCCCTTCACTTTCAGATTGTGAGTGTCTTTAGGTCTGAAGTGTGTCTTTTGTATGCAGCATATATATGGGTCTTGTTTTTTTATCCAATCAGTCATCCTATGCCTTTCGATTGGAGCATTTAGTCCATTGACATTTAAAGTAGCTATTCATAAGTATGTACTTATTGCCATTTTGTTACTTTTTTTCTGAGTGTTTTAGTAGTTCTTCTCTCTTTCTTATTCTCTTGCTCTCCTCCCTTGTGGTTTGACGGCTTTCTTTAGGGTTATGTCTGGGTTCCATTCTCTTATTTTTTTGTGTGCATTTATTCTAGGTTTCTGGTTTGCAATTACCATGAGGTTCATATATAATAACCTATGTATATAGCAATCTATATTAATTTGATGGTCTCTTTAGTTTGACCTCTTGTTAAAACCTCTACTCTTTTACTCCCCTCCTCTCACGTTTTATGATTTTGATATCATATTTAACCTCTTTTTAGTGTGTGTGTATCTGTTACCCTCTTATCATGGAAATAGATAATTTTAGTACTTTTGCCTTTTGACATTCATATTAGCTTCATAGGTGGTTGATCTGCTACCTTTACTGTACATTTGCCTTTACCAGTGATTTTATTTATTTTATTTTTTGGTAATTTTATTATTCCTATTTGTGGTCTTTTCTTTCCCACTTTTAAATAAGTCCCTTTAGTGTTTCTTTTAAGGGTGGTTTATTGGTGATAAAATCCTTTAGTTTTTGCTTATCTGGAAAACTCTTTATCTCTCCTTCCATTCTGAATGATAACCTTACTGGGTAGAATATTCTTGGCTATAGGTTTTATTCCTTTCAGCACTTTAAATATATGGTGCCACTCCCTTGTAGCTTGTAAGTTTTCTGCTGAGAAGTCAGCTGATAGCCTTATGGGGTTTCCATTGTATGTAACTTGTTGCCTTTCTCTTGCAGCCTTTAGGATCATCTCTTTATCTTTAACTCTTTACATTTTAATTATAATGTGTCTTGGTGTGGGCCTCTTTGGGTTCATCTTGCCTGGTACTCTCCATGTTTCTTGTACCTGGATGTCTGTTTCCTTCCTTAGGTTAGGGAAGTTTTTAGGTATTATTTCTTCAAATAGATTCTCTGCCCCTTTGTCTCTCTCTTCTCCTTCTGGGGCACCTATAATATGGATGTTAGTGCACTTATTGTTGTCCAGAGGTCCCTTAGACTGTCCTTGTTCTTTTTAATTCTTTTGTCTTTTATCTATTCAGCTTAAGTGATTTCCTCTAGTCTTTTGTCCAGCTCACTGATCCGTTCTTCTGTATAATCTACTCTGCTATTGAGTTCCTCTAGTGAATTTTTTATTTCCATTATAGTATTCTTCATTTCTGATTGGCTCTTTTTTACATTTTCCAATTCTTTGTTGAGGTTCTCACTGAATTCATCCATTCTTCTCCCAAGATCAGTGAGCATCCTTATGACTATTAGTTGCTACTCTTTATCGGGTAGATTATCTTTCATTCATTTAGTTCTTTTTCTGAGGATTTATTCTGTTCCCTTATCTGGAACATATTCCTTTGTCCCTCATTTTGCCTCTTTCTCTATGCTTATATGTATGTATTAGGTAGGTCAGCTATGACTCACGGTCTTGGAGAGGTGGCCTTATGTAAGAGATGCCTTATGAGGCCTAGCAGTGTGCTTCCCTCTTGTCACCAGTTCCCAATGTTCCAGGAATGTCCCCTACGCATGTCCTTCTCTTGTGGCAGGGTTGCTCTTGCCGCAGGTACATGGGGAGGCTAGGCTGTCCCTGTGGCCGGCTGGTTGTAATCCTCAGCTGTGTGCAGCTACTATGGTCCCTTCAGTCACTTTATCGGTTGTGGGGAGCCCCAGCACAGTTGGGTGCAAGGTCTAATAGTCCATTCCTGCTGCAGTTTTTCTGTTATGAGTAGGCCCCCAGCAGCATGACTGGTTGCTATGTTCAGGGGCTTACAATTTTTGTAGGCCTCTGACCAGCAAAGCTGTTGTCAGCTCTTTCAAGAATGCAGCTGGGTGGGGCCGGCCGCAGGTATGGCAGCACACAATTGTTTCAGGCATTGGAAGGTGGGGCCAATCCCCTATGTGGTTCTTTGAGAACCACAAGTCTGCTGCAGCTGACAAGCCCCACTGCCTGCAGGCCCACACACCCCATCAATGCAGTCCTGCCCTGTGCGCGTGCCCCAACCCACTGAAGTGGACCCACTCACCCCGTTGAAGAGGCCCCACACACTCTACCAATGCTGGCCCACCCCTCTCGCCCACCCTGCCCCACAGAGGCAGACCCACTGACCTCTTTGCAGAGGTCCAACACACCCCGTCTATGTGGGGCAACAAGTTGCCGGAGGTCTTGTTGTTGGGTAGGGTCAGTCCCTAGGGTGGGCTG
This sequence comes from Diceros bicornis minor, assembly GCF_020826845.1. Lineage (NCBI taxonomy): Eukaryota > Metazoa > Chordata > Mammalia > Perissodactyla > Rhinocerotidae > Diceros > Diceros bicornis. The sequence continues at coordinate 99,064,267 of NC_080781.1, read as the reverse complement.
TCTGCTCTGGCTGAGCTGGATTAAATCAGTGCTCTAGTGGATGGGGCAGACCCCTGCACTAAGAGGCCAAGGGAAGAACTCCAATGGCGTCTGCCAGCGTCTGTGTCAGCACACCTGTACTAGGTCACAATAATGGCTGCTCCCAATGTCTCAGTCCCTGGGCAGGCAGTCCCAGCCTAGGGAGGTCTCATCTCTTGCTGAGATGCTCCCGGAGTCTATCAGGTGAGACTTTTTTCACCAAAGGACTATGCACCTTTATTTCTGGTGATTTTAGGCTGCTTTCCAAAATGGATGAATTTGTGTGTGGTCCCTTTAAGAGCAGGCTCTTCTTTCCCTTTATATCTGATAGTTTTTCTGGGAGTATTCCCTGTTGTTGTTAATAGCCAGCAAAGCCAGATATTATGACACTTGTCTTGGTTGTGCTGAGTCCAAAAGACGCTTATTGTGGCAAAACTCTCCTGCTCAGACGCCCCACTCCTCCAGGAAATGCTTCATACCTTAAGATTGCTCCAGGCCATGAAGCATCATGGCTAAAAGGTGGTTTTTTTCTCTCCAGAAAGAAATTTCTGCCTCTTCCACCTCAGTCAGCATTGTCCCTTGTTGTGTGGGTTCTTTTTCTCCAGTTTTCAGTACTCTCTCAGGGGCAATTGTTCCAAGAGTAATTGTAAATTTGTTGTGTCCACGGGAGGAGGTGAGCTGAGAGTCTTTTTACACTGCCATCTGCCCAACAATCCAAAATCAAAACTGCTGATTCTAAAATTAAACATTCCATATATGCATAAGGGTCAATCAGTACTTAAACATATCATATTATTCTTCTCTTTAAAAAAATAATGCAAAATAGAACCAAAGGCAATATATAAATACATGTACAATACTGGAACAATACTAGAATTAATGTTGTTTTTTGGCATTTCTTTTTAGGATTTGAAAAATGTATGATGATGAAAATGTTTTTGTATAATAGAACATGGAATATGGGGGGGAAATAATAATTTATAATACTGTTGGTGAGAGAAAAACATTATAATAGTAATAATATCACATTTATTCTTAAATTTTGATAGACATTAACCCCAAAATCATTGTAACAATGTATAATATCACAGCAATATGCTCCTTTCTACATACCTTAGCTAAGCCAGGGTATTCGTTTATTTTTTATAATGTTAGAAAACCTGACAGGCAAAAAATAGTTCATATAATTTTTATATGTATATTTGAAGATTTAAGTGAGGATCATCATCCCCTTCTATGTGTACGGGGCATTTGTTTTTATTTATATTTTTCCTTTGATCATTTGGTATATAAATAAAAAAAGATTCTAAACTTCTTTAACCGCCTACCCCAATTCACTAATTCTTAGGAATATTACACTTAGGGCCACCCCTAGAGTTTGTGAGCCCAAGGGAAAATATTTTTGTGGGCCCCTGTCTATTTAAAGAATTTGGTTAAAAATGTATTATAAGCAAGTCTTCTCCTTCTAATCAAGATGGAATAACTTCATTCCTCTCATCTCATCCCTCTTTCACCTAAAAACCCTGGATGTAATATAGCAAACAAACAAGCAAAGAAAACTCTGAAATGTGGAAAGGAGAAGATGCACTGGCTAAGGATCTCAGGACATGAAAAACAACACAGCAGTGATTTCATTTGGTTTTCTTATTTCCCCCATATATCTCTGGCAGAACACCATAGACACCTCTAACCTTGAAACACCATCAAGCACTGATAAAAAATCCCCAAGAAAACTGTTTCTAATAAAAGAAAGGACCTGACAAAGGGTGGCCTAACTACAGAAAAACTTCTTGGCAATATCTTCACTACTCAAGACAAAAAAAAAAAAAAAAAGGAAAAATTGATATATACTCCATGGTTTTAGCAGGGCTGACTGGGGAGCTGACCATCAACCCCTTCTTCCTGCCATATGAAGAATGTGGCGGTGTCAGTGGGGGCCAGCAGGCAGCTACTCTTCCATTCTCCACCTGGCAGAAGCAAGTGGCCTTCAAATTTCTTTGCCAGGTGGTGATCATGGGAAAAGTGAAGAGTAGATCTTTCATCCATGCCCAAAAGAAGCGGATGACAGGGATTCAATTCTCTTGCCAGTGGGGTGTGTTGGCGGGATTGAATGGGAAGCTGATCTTTCACAACACCCCAGGAAAAAGCAGGCAATGCATTGATTCACCTGCCAGGGTAGGGGTCCAGTGACATGCTGAGACTACATCCTTTCCTGAGAGCAATGCAACTTCAAAGGTGGTGAGAAGCAGAGCTAGGCACCTCTCAGGTTCAACTCCCACACCTCAGGTTCAGAGGGGCTCAATGGAGAGCTGACACTTCACATTCACATGTCAGCAAAGAGGCTCAATAAGGTGATGCAAAGCAGAGCTAATTGACACTCAAAATACCCCAACCTCTAATGTCACAATGGCTCAGTGGGGTACTGATCCTCCACACCCACCTAGCATCAATGATACTGAATGGCGTAGTGTGAAGTGAGGTCTGATCCTCCATTCTTGGTGTCATCAGGGCCCAGTGACGGCTATTCTTCTGCCCCAACCCCACAGCATAAAAGCTGTATAAGTCAGCACTCTGTTTTCATTCTCTTGTCTGTTACCTGTGCCCAGTGAGGAAATGAGTTTACAACCCAACTCACATGCCACAAGGTGGTGTGAATTTGTGCTCTCAATTTGGCTGGAAAGGTTTAAGCAGTGTTGTGGGGAGAGATGAACTTCTACACCATCAATCTACAATGAGGCATTGTTAATTGGCACTCTACTCTTGTCAGGGTAGTGTCGATGAGGCTCAGCAAGAAGTTAAGTACACACTCCAACCCAGCCCACATGCTACACTTTAACAAGGCTAGTTTAACTAGAAAAGAAGTTTAAATAGGGTAAATGTCTTATAATATCCAAGCTATCCAGAATAATGTAAAAAATTAGTCATTAGACCACAACCCCAGCAAATCACAACGTGATTTAGTAAAAACAATTAACTGATGATGCCACCAAAATGAATCAGATATTGGATTTATCTGACAAGGATTTTAATGCAGCCATCATAACATACATCAAAAAACAATTATAGAATCAACGTGGTACACCACATCAACAAAACAAAGAATAAAAACCACATGGTCATCTCAATAGACGCAGAGAAGGCATTTGACAAGATACAACATCCATTTATGATATAAACTCTCAACAAAAGGGGTATAGAAGGAAAGTACCTCAACATAATAAAGGTTATTCATGACAAACCCACAGACAACATCATACTCAACGGGGAAAGACTGAAAGCCATTCCTGTGAGAACAGGAATGAGGCAGGGCTGCCAACTCTCACCACTCCTATTCAACATAGTACTGGAGGTTTTGGCCAGAGCAATTAGGCAAGAAAAAGGAATAAAAGGAATCCAAATAGGCAATGAAGAATTGAAACTCTCACTATTTGTAGACGACATGATTTTATATATAGAAAACCCTAAAGAATCCATTGGAAAACTATTAGAAATAATCAACAACTACAGCAAAGTTGTAGGGTGCAAAATCAGTCTACAAAAATCAGTTGCATTTCTGTATGCTAATAACGAACTAACAGAAAGAGAGCTCAAAAAGGTAATACCATTTACAATTGTGTCCAAAAGAATAAAATATCTAGGAATAAATGTTATCAAGGAGGTGAAAGACCTGTACAATGAAAACTACAAGACATTATTGAAAGAAATCAATGATGACATAAAGAAATGGGAAGACATCCCATGCACATGGATTGGAAGAATAAACATAGTTAAAATGTCTATATTACCTAAAGCTATCTACAGATTCAATGCAATCCCAATCAGAATCCCGATGACATTCTTCATGGAAATAGAAAAAACGAACACTAAAATTCATATGGGGCAACAAAAGACCCCGAATAGCTAAAGCCATCCTAAGAAAAAAGAACCAAGCTGGAGGCATCACAATCCCTGACTTCAAAACATACTACAAAGCAATAGTAATCAAAACAGCATGGTACTGGTAGAGAAACAGACACACAGATCACTGGAACAGAATTGAAAGCCCAGAAATTAAACCACACATATACAGACGGCTAATTTTCGACAAAGGAGCTAAGAAAATACAATGGAGAAAGGAAAGTCTCTTCAATAAATGGCGTTGGGAAACCTGGACAGCCACATGCAAAAGAATGAAAGTGGACCATCTGCTATCACCATTCACAAAAATTAACTCAAAATGGATCAAAAACCTGAAGGTGAGACCTGAAACTATAAAACTCATAGAAGAACATATAGGCAACATACTCTTTGACAGTGGTCATAAAGGAATCTTTTCGGATGACATGCCTACCCAGACTAGGGAAACTAAAGAAAAAATAAGCAAGTGGGACTTTATCAGATTAAAGAGCTTCTACAAGACAAGTGAAACCAGAATCAAGATGAAGACAACCCACCAGCTGGAAGAAAATATTTGCAAAACATATATCTGACACGGGGTTAATCTCCATAATATATAAAGAACTCACACAACTGAACAACAAAAAAACAAAAAACACGATCAAAAAATGGGCAGAGGAAATGAGCAGACACTTCTCCAAAGAAGACATACAGATAGCCAATAGGCACATGAAAAGATGTTGAACATCACTAATCATCAGGGAAATGCAAATCAAAACAACACTAAGATATCACCTCACGCCCGTTAGAATGGCTATAATCACCAAGTCAAAAAACAACAAATGTTGGAGAGGTTGTGGAGAAACAGGAACCCTCATACACAGCTGGTGGGAATGCAAACTGGGGCAGCCTCTATGGAAAACGGTATGGAGATTCCTCAAAGAATTAAAAATAGAAATACCCTATGATCCAGCTATCCCACTACTGGGAATCTATCCAACCAACCTGAAATCAACAATCCAAGGAGGCTTATGCACCCCTATGTTCATTGCAGCATTATTCACTATAGCCAAGAAGTGGAAGTAACCTAAGTGTCCCTAGACTGATGATTGGATCAAGAAGATGTGGTATATATATATACAATGGAATACTACTCAGCCATAAAAAAGACAAAATCATCCCATTTGCAACAACATGGATGGGCCTGTAGGGTATTATGTAACATGAAATAAGCCAGAAAGAGAAAGACAAACACTGTATGATCTCACTCATATGTGGAATATAAACCAGCACATGGACAGAGAAAACTGTATTGTGGTTACCAGGGACAATGGGGGTAGGAGGTAGGCACAAGGAGTGAAGGGAGACATATATATGGTGATGGACAAACAAAAATGTACAACTCAAAATTTCACAATGTTATAAACTATTAAAACTTTAATAATAAAAAAACAACAGCAACAAAAATAATCAAGAGAATACATAAAAATAAAAAAAGCAATTATAGAATGATTTTACTGAAAACGGTAGAGTAGGAAACTGAAGGAGTCCGTCCTTCCACTAAAGCAACCATTATGCTGGCAAATACTGTGAGAATAAAATTTCCCAGAATTCTAGAATTAAATCATAAACTTACAAAAATCAGTAGAATGTTTGATGAATAAAAGGGCTGCTGAGTTTTGGAAAGAGAGCATTGTAGTATTTTTACTTGCTCACTTACTGTGTTGCATTTCCCAGCTCAGCAGCAGCTATGGAGAGGGCAACATTCTTGCTGTGGTTTGCTGGGGCCAGAGTGGGAAACATAGACTTTGTTCTTGAATGGTGGTTGTCCATTTTGACCTATCTTGCAGCTCCCTGAGGGATCATATCAGGGGCTTGCTTTTGCTTCACTCCATTGGAACTTTCTCAGGAGTAGAGAGGACACCAGAAAATGATTTTCAAAATCATTTAAAGGCATATACTATCAGCAGATACGTGGAGAAAGGGATAACAGACAAGGCAACTGGCAGACATATAGAAAAGCCTAGGAAAGAAGAGACTGAGGTAGAAGATATAAGGGGGAATAAAACCTTTAAATGATCCTGTACCTACCAGGGAATTTAGATCACCACAGATATGCCTAGGGTTAGACATTTGCCGAGAAAAATACCTAAGAAGATCCTAAGCTTTTACAGCCAGCATATCTATAGTTTCCTGCTAAGCAGGAAGGAAAGGCAGATAGAGTTGTAAACAGCCTGGTTCAGTGTTGAAAAAGTAAACAAACTCAGACAATTTGCAAAAACTGGGAAAGTGTTTTTATTGCTTTATTTATTTATTTATTTTGAGGAAGATTAGCCCTGAGCTAACATCTGTTGCCAATCCTCCCCTTTTTTGCTGAGAAAGATTGGCCCTGGGCTAACATCTGTGCCCATCTTCCTCTACTTTATATGGGATGCCACCACAGCATGGTTTTGGTAAGCAGTGCATAGGTCTGTGCATGGGATCCAAACCAGCGAACCCAGGGCCACTGAAGCAGAGCATGCAAACTTAACCATTATGTCACCAGGTATATATAAAAATTAGTATTAATTATTTTTAATCATAACAGTTCTTTTTTAAATATTTAACAGACAAATGTTTAAAACAATAATTATAAATCTGTTAGTGGGCACAAAATGTATAAAGATGTAATTTGTGACAATAACAACATAAGGAGAGAGACAAAGTTGTATGGAAGCAAAGGGTATACTTCTGAAATCAGGTTGGTATTAAATCAAACTGTTTTCTTATAAATTTTATGTATTAATTGTAATCTTCAAGGTAACCAGTAAGAAGGCAACTTTAAAATCATACCAAAGACAAAATGAGAAGGGATCAAAGAGGATACAAAAAATCAAAAAAGCACATAAAAAACCAATGATGGAGGAATTGAGAAATAAAAAAATTATAATGTATACTAATAATATATATAATTAAGAGCAGTGTCAAAAATTAGTTCTTCCATCTCAGTATTTCACTTACATATAAATGGATTAAAATTCCCAATCAAAAGGCAGACATTGGTAAAATGAATTAAAAAGGACATAATCCAACTATATCTTGTTTACAAGAGACTCACTTTAGATCCAAAGACACAAATAGCTTGAAAGTGAAATGAGAGAAAATATTTCCCCTGCAAATAGTAACAAAAAAGAGATGGGGTGGCTATACCAATATCAGGCAAAAAAAGACTGTAACTCAAAAACTTTTGCAATAGACAAAATGAACATTAAGTATTGATAAAACAGACTATCCACCAAGAACATTTAACAATTATAAACATATATGCACCTAACAATAGAACCTCAAAATATAAAAAGCAAAATTTTCCAGAAATGAAAAGAGAAATAGACCATTATATAATAATATTTGGAGACTTTAAACCCACTTTTAAGAGTAATTAGAACAACTATTCAAAACATTAATAAGGAAAGAGAGAACTTAAATAACAGTAGATCAAAAAGACCTGACAGACATATACAGAAGAACATTCCACCCAACAACAAGAGAATACGTATTCTTCTAAAGTTCACATGAAACTTTCTCCAGGATACACCATATGTTAGGCCACAGAAAATGTCAAAGTAATTTTTAAAAATTGAAATCATACAAAATATCTTTGATCACAATGGAATGAACTAGAAATCAACGACAGAAATTAAGATGGAAAATTCACGAATATGTGATAATTAAGTAATACATTCCTAAAAAACCAATAGGTAAGATAAGAAATCAGAAGGGAAATTAGAAAATGTGTTAAGATGAATTAAAATAAACGCACAACATACCAAAACTGGTTGAATGTAGTATAAACAGTGCTCAGAGGGAAATTTAAAACTGTAATTGCCTATATTAAAAAACAAGACAGATCTCAATCCAATAACCTAACTTGATGTGATAAGGACCAGAAAAAGAAGAGCAAATTGAACCCACATCTAGCAGAAGGAAGGAAATAATAGATTAGAGCAGAGGTAAATTAAATGAAGAACAGAAAAATAATGAAGAGAATCAATGAAACCAAAAGTTGGTTCTTTGAAAAGATTGAAATATTGGCAAACCTTTAGCAAGACTGACTAAGAAGAAAAGAGAGAAGATTCAAATTCTAAAATTGAAATGCAGGTGAGGACATTGCTATAAACCTCACAGAATAATAGGATTGTTAAAGAATACTATAAACAAATGTTTTCCAACAAGTAACATAACCTACATGAAACAGACAAATTTCTGGAAACACACGACCTAACAAAACTGAATCAAGATGAAATAGAAAATCTGCACAGAACAAGTAAAACCATTGAATCAGTAACCAAAAACCTTCCAACAAAGAAAAGCCCAGGACCACTAGGACTAGATGGTTTCACTGGTGAATTCAACAAACATTAAAAAAGAGTGAACATCAATCCTTCTCAAACTCTTCCAAAAAAAAAAAAAATACAGAAGGGAACACTTCCTAACTTATTCTGTGAAGCCAGCATTATCCTGATACCAGGGCTAGACAAAGCACCCCAAGAAAATGAAATTATAGGCTGATATCCTTTGTTAATATATGTGCAAAATCCTGAACAAACTACTGGGAAACCAAATCCAGCAGCATATCAAAAGTGGGATGTAACCCAGGAATGCAAGAGCTGTTTGACTTGCAAAAGTCAATTAATGTAGTATAGCATATAAATAATGCCTACTTTTACCACTTCTATTCAACATTGTACAGGGAGCTCTAGTGAGAGATATTAGCCAAGGGAAGTAAAAGTCATCCAAATGGGAAAGGAAGAAGGAAAACTATCTCTATTCGCATATGACATGATCTTATATATAGAAAAAACTAAAGAAATACAAATAAAACTATTTTTTATAGTTCTGCAAATAAAACTATTACAGCTAATAAATAAGTTCAGCCAGTTGCAGGATACAAGGTATGCACAAAAATCAGTTTTATTTCTATACACCAGCAATAGGCAATCCAAAAATGAAATTTAGAAAGCAATTCCATTTACAATAGCATCAAAAAGAACAAAATTCTTAAGATTAAATTTAATCAATGAAGGGCAAGATTTTTACACTGAAAACTATAAAACATTGCTAAAATAAATTAAAGAAGGCCTAAAGAAAAGGAAGGATATCCCGTGTTATGGATTGGAAAAGAATATTATTAAAAGATCAATACTCCCTAAATTGATCTACAAGACTCAATACAATCCCTATCAAAATCTAGTGGCCATTTTTCTAGAAATGTGCAAGCTGGTACTAAAATTAATATGGATTTGTAAGTAATCCTAAACAGCCAAAACAATCTTGATAAAGAAGAACAATCATGGAGGAATCACACTTCCCAATTTCAAAAATTATTACAAAGCTACAGTAATCAAGGCACTGTGGTACTGGCATGAAGACAGACATATAGATCAATGGAAAAGAATTGGGAATTCAGAAATAAATACATACATTTATAGTTGATTGATTTTTGACAAGGATGCCAAGAAAATTCAGTGGGAAAGAATAGTCTCTTCAACAGATGGTACTGGGACAACTCCATATCCACATGCAAAAGAATGAAATTCGACCTTTACCTCACACCAAATACAAAAATTAATTCACAATGGAACAAAAAGGTAAACTCATAGAGTCTTATATGATAATTCACAAGGGTAAATGTTCATGGCCTTAGATTTGGCAATGGTTTCTTAAGATATGACACCAAAAGTGCAAGCAATAAAAGAATAAATAAATTGGCCTTCATCAAAGTTAAAAACTTTTGTGCATCAAAGGTCATTATTTTGAAAGTGAAAATACAACCCACAGAATGGGAGAAAGTATTTGCAAATCATTTATCTGATAAGTATCTAGGAGCCAGAATATATAAACAACTCTGACAACTCAACACCACCCACTGAAATGGCTGTAATTATAAAAACAGAAAATAACCATTGTAGGTGTAGATGTGAGGAAATTAGAACATTCATACACTGCTGGTGGGAATGAAAAATGGTACAGCCACTGTGAAAAACATTTTGACAGATTTTCAATAAGTCAAATGTAAAATTAACGTATGACCCAGTAATTCATCTCCTAGGTACATGATCAAAAAAATTAAAAACAAGTTTCAAACAAAAACTTGTACACATGTTCATAGCAGATCTATTTACAATAGCCACAATGTGGAAACAATCCAAATGTCCATCGACTGATGGATGGATAAACAAAGTACTATATCCATACAATGGAATGTTATTCGGCCATAAAAAGGGGAACAAAGCACTGATCCATGCTACAATCTGGATAAACTTTGACGTTATGACAGATGAACTTAGAAACAAAAGACAACATATTGTACAATTCCATTTATTTTAAATATCCAGAATAGGCAAATCCATAGAAACAGAAGAAGATTAGTGGTTGCCAAGTGCTGGGGGAGGAAGGTATGGAGATATGGGTATGGGGTTTCCTTTTGGGGTGATGAAAATATTCTGGAACTAGATAATGGTGATAGTTGTACAACATCGTGGATGTACTAAATGGGCATTGTACTCTCTAAAATGGTTAAGCTAGTAAATTTTATGTTACGTGAATTTATCCACAATAAAAAAGCAATTACATTCTTTTGAAACAAATGTACTCAGCAAAGGAATAAAAGTTGCAAAAAAATTACAAAATTGTAATTCTTTTAAAAATAAAATACTTTTTTAAAAAGCAGTTTTAGGCTTACAGAAAAAATTGATTAAAAAGTAGAGTTCCCACATACTCCCTCACCCCTGCCCTCAGTTTCCATTACTATTAATATCTTACATTGGTGTTATACATTCATTAGAGTTGATGAACCGACGTACTGATACATTATTATTAACTAAAGTCCACAGCTTACATTAGGTTTCACTCTTTGTGTTATACTGTGGTATGGGTTTTGCTAAATGCATAATGCCATGTGTCCACCTTTAAATTATTATACAGAATAGTTTTAATGCCTCAAAACCCTCTGTGCTCCACCTATTCATCCCAACCCCTTCCTTTTCATTGTTTGTAGAGTTTTGATTATTCCAGAATGTCATATAGTTGGAATCATACAGCCTTTTCAGACTGGCTTCTTTCCCTTAGAGATATGTTTCCCCCCACCCCCCAGATTTTATTTTCAGAGCAGGTTTAGGTCCACAACAAAATTGGGGGGAAAATATATAGACTTCGCATGTATTCTCTGCCCCCACACACGCATAGCCTCCCCCGTTACCAACATCCCCCACCATAGTGGTACATTTGTTACAATTGATGAATCTACATTGACACTTCATTGTTACCCAAAATCCACAGTTTACCTTGGGAGTCACTCTTGATTGTGTACATTCTATGGGTTTGGACAAATGTATACTGACATGTACCCATCATTACAGCATCATACAGAGTATTTTCACTGCCCTAAAAACCCTCAGTGTTTTGCCTATTCATCCCTCCCCCTAGCCCCAACCCCAGGCCACTACTGATCTTTTCACTGTCTCCATAGTTTTGCCTTTTCCGGAGTGTTAAATAGTTGGAATCATACAGTATGGAGCCTTTTCAGATTGGCTTTTTTCACTTACTACTATGTGCTGTTTCCTTCACATCTTTTCAAGGCTTGATCATTTATTTTTAGCTTGGAAATATTCAATTGTCTGGATGTACCACAGTTTGTTTATCCGTTCACTTACTGAGGGACATCTTGGTTGCTTCCATTTGGCAATTACGAATAAAGCTGCTATAAATATTTGTGCACAGGTTTTAGTGTGGACATAAGTTTTCAATTCCTTTGGGTAAATACCAAGGAGCCCAGTTGCTGGATTATAGGGTAAAAGTATGTTTAGTTTTATAATTAACTGCTAAAATATCTTCCAAAGTGACTGTATCATTTGGTATTCCCAGCTAAATGAATGAGAGTTCATTCTCAGCAATGAATGAGAGTTCCTTTTGCTCCCCATCCTCACCAGCATTTGGTGTTGTCAGTAGCAATGTTTCAAGGTTCTTCCATATCTTTTCATGGCTTGATAGCTTATTTCTTTTTATCATTGAATAATATATAATTATAGGGATATACCACAATGTTTATCCATTCACCTATTAAAGGACATCTTGATTGATTCTAAGACTTGGCAATTAATAATAAAGCTGCTATTGAGCCAGCCTTGATGGCCTAGTGGTTAAAATTTGGCGCACTCTGCTTTGGCAGCCCTGGTCCGGTTCCCGGGCGTGGAACAGCACCACTTGTCTGTCAGTAGCCATGCTGTGGCAGCAGCTCACATAGAAGAACTAGAAGGACTTACAACTAGATTATACAACTATGTACTGGGGCTTTGGGGAGGAAAAAAGAGAGAGAGAGGAAGATTGGCAACAGATGTTAGCTCAGGGCAAATGTTTCCCAGCAAAAAAAAAAAAGAAAAAGAAAAGAATCCAATCACCTGGGGAGAACCAGAATAAAACAAATCAAAAAGAATAAAACTGCTATTAACATTCTTGTGCAGCTTTTACATTGGCATAAGTTTTCAGCTCCTTTAGGTAAATACCAAGAGATGATTGCTGCGTCATATGGTAAGAGCACGTTTAGTTTTGTAAGAAACTGCTAAACTGTCTCCCAAGGTGACTGTACCATTTTGTACTCCTACCAGTAATCTTTGTGTGTGTGTGTGATGGCAGTCTTAGCAAACTAAAATACCAGATGTGGACTGAAAAAGCTCCTACCAAAACACTCTTTCTTTTCCACTTATGTTGTTGTTGTTGTTAGTCTTATTCATTCTATTTCTATACTCTTGTTACTTAGTTGGGAGGCTAGGGGTGAAACCAGTCAGAGAATTTTCAAGGCCGAGTATAAAAATTAAACTTCAATGTTTAGACAAAAGACCAGGAAAGGTACACTGAAGAGCTAGAATTTACCAGTGATTTTGCTGAGATAATGAAGTTCATGAAAATGACCAGGTAAAATTTTGTGTAAAATTTTGGGCTCATGAAAAAACTTCACATGCATAGATCTGAACCTAAAAATAATATCAAATAATTTGAGAAATGATCCAACAAGTAGACCACTGTCCATATCCCACGTTCCTCACTGGGTGGCATATATATGGGCCAGAAATGAATAGCACTGCAAAGGCTTTGAAATTTGAAGTGAGACTGGAACAACAGCCAACAAAACTTGGATAAGAATTTGTGGCCTGAACCTAAAACAAAACAAAACTAAACAACAACAACAACAACAAAAAAACAAAAAAAAACACAAAAAACAAAAACAAAATAAATACTCTCCATAGGATTTAAGTCAGATACAATGTCTAACAATATAATACTAAAATGTCCAAGATATACTTAAAATTAATTGGTATATAAAGAACAAGGAAAATGTCAGTAAGTTCTAACAGAAAATACAAACAACAGAGGCAAACACCCAGATGACACAAATATTGGAATTAGCAGAAAATGATATTAAATCAGCTATTACAACCATACTACCTGAAGTAATGGCTGTTGGTAACAAACCAGAGCAAATATGAAATACCATTCTCTGATCTCTCAATCTCTATATATACACACATACACATACAAATATAGGCATACATATATAAATACAAATTTATGTTTACAAATACATGTAAACACACACATATATATAAAGAGAGGTATACACATATACATGTTTATATACACACAAATGTGTATATAGATAGATAGATAGATAGATAGATAGATAGATAGATAGATAGATACAGATGTACACATCACATACACACACTCACACACATTAGAGATGTGTCAAAGCCAAAACTGCAGCATGCATTTCAGTGTGGCATTGAAACCGCCATCAGTCAACTTCAGCAATAATATATGTATCCAGCCTTTTTGAGTGCCCAGATAGTTCCACCAAACTTAGTAAAGACAAGTAGAGAGGACATATATGTGTACACAAATAATGTCATGTTTTTATCAGTTTCATTGCGTTTTCTTTTTTCCCCAAAGTGGAATTGTTCAATACAGGCCATTCTACAATTTGCTTTTATCATACAACTTGATATCATTTCACACCCCTTCCTTAAAAAGGGATGTGAATACTTACACTCCCTTCAACTTCATTTTTTTTTTTTTTTTTTTGTGAGGAGATCAGCCCTGAGCTAACATCCGCCAATTCTCCTCTTTTTTTGCTGAGGAAGACGGCCCTGGCCTAACATCTGTGCCTATCTTCCTCCACTTTATATGGGACGCCGCCACAGCATGGCTTACCAAGCAGTGCGTCGGTGCGCGCCCGGGATCCGAACCAGCGAACCCCGGGCCGCCGCAGTGGAGCGCGCGCACTTAACCGCTTGCGCCACCGGGCCGGCCCCTCAACTTCATTTTTTTAATATCCACATTAGCATTCTATTGTTCTGAGAACATAGTTTGGAATGAAAACCTTTAAGTTTATTGAGACTTATTTTATGGCCTAATATAAGGTCTATCCTGGAGAATATTCTATGTCTATTTGAGAAGAATGTGTATTCTGCTGTTGAGTAGAGTGTTCTATAGATGTCTGTTAGATATAACTGGTTTATGGTGTTGTTCAAGTCTCCTACTTTTTGGTTGATCTTCTGACTAGCTGTTCTATTTATTTGTGAAAGTAGGGTGTTGAAGTCTCCAGCTATTATTGTTGAATTTTGTATTTCTCCCTTCAATTATGTCCCTTCAATTATTTCTCCCTTCAATATATGTTTTTGTTTCATATATTTTGGTACTCTGTTGTTAGGTGCATTTATATGTATAATTGTTATGTCTATCCTATGAATTTGCCCTTTAATCATCATCAACTGTCTTTCTTTGGCCAATAACTCTGTTTTGCCTTAAACTCTATTTTATATGATATTATGATAGCGAAAAACAACTCACTTTTGGTTATTCTTTCCATAGTATATATTTTCTCATCCTTTCACTTTCAACTTATTTGGAATCTAAAGTATGCCCCTTGTAGACAGCACATCATTGGATTATGGCTTTTGCAATCTTTTCTACAAACATCTGATTTTTGATTGGAAAATTTAGTCTATTTACATGAAATGTAATTAATGATAAGATTTATGTTTACTATTTAGGTATTTATTTTCTGTATGCTTTATGGTTTTTGTTCCTTCATTCATTATTTCCTTTTTTATTAAACAGATATTTTTATTATAAAATTTAATTGTCTTATTATCAATTTTACTACATTTTTTAGTTATTTTCTTAATGTTTGCCCTAGGGGTTACAACTGACATTTTAGCTTAAAACAATCTAGGATGGAGTAATACCAACTTAATTTTAATAGCAAACAAATCTTTGTAACTATTAGCGTTTTGTCCTTCTTTCTTCGGGCTATTATTGCCATACAAATTATGTCTGTACATATTATAAGGTCATCAATGAGGTTTTATAATTATTTTTTAATAAGTGTCTCTAGAATCAGACAAGAAAATAAAATAGAAACAAACAAAAATCTATAGGAACTGTCTTTATATTTATCTATCTAAATACATTTGCTGGTGTTTTTTATCTCTTCATTTAAATTAGAGCTACTCTTTAGTGTCTTCTCATTTCAGCCTGAAAGATTCCCTTTAATATTCCTTGTGGGGCCAGGTCTGCTAGTGACATAATCTCCAGTTTTCATTTATCTGTGACAGTCTTAATTTTTCTCCAATTTTAAAGAATAGTTTTTCTAGATATAGAATTCTTCATTGACAGCCTTTTTCTTTCAACACCTGAAATACATCATTACTGCCTTTGGGTCTCTGTGATTGTTGATGAGAAGTAAGGATCTCTTATATGTGATGAGTTGATTTTCTCTTCCTTCTTTCAAGATCTTCTCTTTGTCTTGGGCTTAGAAAGTTTGATTATATTGTGCCTAGGTCTGTCTGTCTCTCTCTGAGTTTACTCTACTTGGATGCTATTGAATTTCTTGAATGTGTATATTAATGTTTTTCAAATAATTTGAGAAGTTTTAGTGATTATTTCTTCTTTCTGTTCTTTTTGCCCCTTCCTCTATCTCTTCTATTTCTAAGACTCCCCTTATGTGTATGTTGATATGCTTGATTCTTGTCCAATATGTCTCTGACTCTCTGTTCTATTCTCTTCACTTTTTTTTCTTTCTGTTCCTCAGTCTGGACGATCTTAATTGACCTACCATCAAATTCACTGATTGTCTCTTTCCTTAGTTCAAATCTGCTATTGAGCTCCAATGGGAAATTTTTCATTTCACTTACTGTAATTTCAACTCCAGAATTTCTATTTTGCTCTTTTTTTAAAAAATACTGTCTCTTCAGTATCATTCTTTATTTGGTGAGATATTGTTCTCATTTTTAACTTTATGTAGATATGCTTTCCTTTAGTTATTTGAACATGTTTATAATAGTTGATTTAAAGCCTTTATTTGGTAAGTCCAACATCTAGGTTTCATCAGGAACAGTTAATGTTGACTGTTTCTCTCTTTTCTCATGAGCCATACTTTCTGGTTCTTTGCATGTTTTTGAATTTTTTTTTTTTAAGTTGGACATTTAAAATAATACACTGTGGCAACTCCAGAAATCAGATTATGCCTCCATCCCCAGATTCATTATTATTGTTTGTTCCTATTGTTCTTCTTGTTTGATTGTATAGTAACTTTGTCCAAATAATTCATTAAAGCATGGATACTTTGTCATCTGTGGCCACTGAATTCTTTTCTCTGATGGCTTAGTGATCAGCTAATGATTGGAGAGAGATTTCATTAAATACCTTGAACCAATAAATCTTCCAGACTTTATCAACGTGCTTTGTGTGTATGTTTTGGGATGCACTCAAAGCTCAGGTGAGCAGTTTACAACTCTGTATAAGTCTTCAGTTTCTACTTTTGCAGAGCCTCATTTTCAGCTAGAGGTGAAAGCTAGGCCTTCTCAAGTATTTTCTGAGCGTGCACACAGTTCTACACATGTTTCTGGCCTTCTAGATCTCAGTTATATGTCAGAATTTTTCAAAGCATCCTCTGGACATTTCCTTTCCTGGCTTCTCATTTTAAGTTTTTTTGATAGCTTCTTGTTAGCCTTAACTAGTAGCACCACATCTGGAAGCTGCAGTGTTAAACAACTGCTGCTGAATATTTTTTCCAAATGCCCTGAGGACAGGCCAATTCTCACAATACAGACTCTGAGTGAGAACAAATGAAGTCATGTTTGAGAATGGAGATTTTCAGAGAGATGACAGAGAGGTCAAATATCGACAATTCTCTGAGAATGGGATTGTTGGGGAGCTCCAAATCTTTTCTGCCTCTCCATTGGCCACCATGTTGCAAGTTTCATAGATAACACAATTGCAAAACTGTTGGTTTTCAGTGTCACCATAGACCTGAGGTGAAGGAGTTCAGAATAGGCCAAACTAAAATGCCACAAAGCTTATTGTTCATAATAAAATCCGGCCATTTTTCTTAAACAAATACTCCTTAGATGATTGAAAGCATTTCATTAATTTCCAGACTTCTGAAAAGTTGATTTTCACAATTTTTTCTTGTGTTCTCATTGCATTTATGGAGGAACAGACATTCGGAACTCCTTACTCCAGCATTCCAGAAATGCTTCTCTAATTCGTTTCTTCATTTCAGTAAGTGATCCTTCTAGTTGTAGAATTTCCTTTTGGATTTGTTTATTTCCCATGTAGTCCTACCCTACTTTGTTTTATAGATCCAAAAATTACGTTGTCATGTACTTACATGTTTATGATGACTTTAATTAGAATGAAATATCCCTCTAAGTTCTTTTGAAAGCTATTTGTCATGAACTCTACTATTTCCCTCTAGACTTTGCTATATGTTCTTTGTTATTGTTCACATGTTCTTTCTCTCTATATTTTCCTTCTCTTTAGAGGATTTGAAAAAGTAATATTTAGTTGTATATCTGAATCATAAAGTCGTTCTCCTTATAAAAATTTCAAATATTATAGGAATACTAAAGTCCTGTTTCACCATCTGTCACCATCTTCATTCTCCCTAACTTCATATGTTACTCCATCATCAGACTATGGGATATAGTTCAAGACCTTTATTATGTGTGTTTACATGTCCTTGCATACTACAAGAAAAATATATATATCTCTTTACATGTATTTTTGAGTTTTAAACAAAGGATACACTTTGGTACTTATTGGTTTGCAATCTCATTCTCACTTGATTTGTCTTTCCATTTGTTATATTTGCATCAGCCTCATTCATTCTAAATGATGTATAATATTCCATTATCTGGGTAGAACACAGATTATTTATTCTATCACACTTTGATAGATACTTTCATTTTATGATGGGATATTTTCTTGTTATTACAGAAGATAATGCAGTGAGTAACCTTGTAAACATCTCCTTATGAGAATAGGACATTGTGTGTATTCAGCATCAGTGAGGACTCTCAATAGGTGATGAGACAATTACACACCTACTTCACTCACCTGAAAGTCATAATGGAGGTTTTGACTTTGGCAAAGGATGAAATGAAACTTGCATTTTGATGTGAAGCATCATTCAGTAATTTATTACAGTAATAAGGATTTGGAAATTCTTGCCCATGGCAAGGCATGAAAGTAGAGATCAATTATAAGACAAGGGAAAGTCACAAAAATTAAACAACACAATCCTATATAAACTATGAATCAAATAAAAATTACATTAGAAATTAGAAAATATTTTGATAAGAATGAAAAGGAAAATACAAGATATCAACATTTATGGGATGCAAATAAAGATGAGTAGTAATAAATAAAATAAAGAGTAGAAAAAAAAATTAGAAAGAATCAGTGACCAAAAGGTTTTTTCTTTAAAAAATCAAAAAAAAAAAAATGTTGCAAACCTTTAGTTAGATTGACCAGGGGAAAAACTGAGAAGATTTTAAGTTAAAAATGTCAGGAATAAAAGAAAGGACATCACAATGTTAAAAACAAGACAACAGGCCCAAAATGGCGTCGCCTATGCTAAGCTCATATCACCAAATTGAGACTTAATTACAGTTTTGGCTCTCTCAGAAATGGAATCTTCAACCAGTCAATCAGAAATCACCTAATCAGCACTAGTGAGATAATCCGCCTGATAGACCCCTGTCATCCCCTAAAAGGAAGTGATCTTGCCACAACCAATCCAGTTTTTGCTAGTATAACTTCTAGTTTCTGCTCTCTTCTGCCTAT
Source organism: Diceros bicornis minor (assembly GCF_020826845.1). Taxonomy (NCBI): domain Eukaryota; kingdom Metazoa; phylum Chordata; class Mammalia; order Perissodactyla; family Rhinocerotidae; genus Diceros; species Diceros bicornis. The sequence goes on along the minus strand of NC_080781.1, from coordinate 99,045,208 downwards.
AAAAGTCTTTCATTTTGCACAGCTCCTTGGAGCTCCTTTCTATCTGCTGGGTTCGATGCTGCCCAATTCATGAATTGTTGAATAAAACCAACAAGATCTTTAAAATTTACTCAATTGAATTTTGTTTTTTAACACTACTTATCTTACAAAATTAAAAGGGATTATAAGGGAGCATTATGAAAAAGTATATGCCAACAAATTAGATAATCTATACGAAATGTGCAAATTCCTGAATAGACACAAAGCAATGGAATTGACTCAAAGAGAAATAGAAAATCTGAATAGACCTATAACAAAAGATCAACTTACTCATCAAAAAACTTCCCACGATGAAAAGCGCAGGATCGGATGGCTTCACTGGTCTAGTCTATTTTTAAAGAAGATTTAACATCAATCTTTTAAAAACTTCCAAAAAATAGATGAGGAAGAAACACTTCTCAACTTATACCATGAGGGCAGTATTACCCTGACTCTAAAGACAAAGTTAACAGGAAAAAAACCCTGCAGATCAAAGTCCCCTACAAATATAGACAAAAAAATTGTCAACAAAATATTTGCAATACTAATCCAGCAACATATAAAAATGATTATTTACCATGACTTTGTGGAATTTATTCCAGGAATGAAATGTCAAATAAAATATGAAAATCAGTCAATGTAACTGTTAGGAAAGACAGTTGTGCACAGTCTGCCAACCCCTGATCCACTGCATAAGAATGGACCTTGGGCCTGGAACATTTCCTTGCTGGGAGATAAAGGGCCCTCACAGACTGTGCCAGGCTTAGCAGCTTGTGAGGGAATATATTTTCCTGTGCTAGACTTGATGTATACTCCATTGTTTCGCTTATGCACTGTGTCAATGGCCCTTAGTCACACCTCCAGCTTTCTGTATTTCAGACCCCACAATGGAGGAGTCCCTTCCACTACAGCACAAAGTAAGGTGCATGCAGTCACACTGCCCACATTGGCTGCAGAATGGATCCACTGGCCACATGGGACCGATGTACTACAAGGGGCTGCACCTTGTGCGCACTCTCTCTCTCCTCTTACTGTAAGGACTGTACCACTTGAGCCTGGTGTGCATGTTATCTGTTCTCAGTGACCTTGAGTCTAGCACTGGTTTCTTTCCTAGGTGACACTTATCTGCCTTTTAACCTTGGCTATACTCATGTTACATTCTATCCTGCAGCACAGCTTGACCAACCAGTGAATAGTAAAACAGTAATACACCATATTCATAAAGAATAAAAATCACATAATGATCTCAATAGATGCAGAAAAAAAATATTTGACAAAAACCCAACAGCTTTTTATAATAAACACAATCAACAAACTAGGAATAGAAGGGAAATTCCTTACCCTGTTAAAGGGCATCTGTGAAAACCCCACAGCTATTATCATACTTAATGGTGAAAGACTGAAAGCTTTCCCCTTAAGTTCAGGAACAGACAACGAGGTCTGCTCTTACCGCTTCTATTCAACATTGTACTGGAGGTTTTAGCCAGGAAAATTAGGCAAATAGAAGACAAAAAAAAAAAAGACATGCAAATTGGAAAAAAGAAGTAAAATTATTTCTTTTGGAGAAGGCATAACCTTATATAAAGCATTCCCTAAAGAATCCACACACAAAAAAATTATTAGAGCTAATAAATAAGTTCAGCAAAGTTGCAGGATACAAGATCAATATATAAAAATTAATTCTATTTCTTTACATTAGCAATGAACAGCACAATAATGAAATTAATAGATAGATTATATGTATAATAGCATAAAAGAATAAAATACATAGCAATAAATTTAAAAACCCAGTATCCATCAACTGATGAACAGATAAAAGAAAAAGTAGTATATTCATATGGTGGAATATTATTCAGCCATGAAAAGAAGAAAGTACTGATAAGTGCTACAACATGTAGGAACTTTGGAAACATTATAATAAGTGAAAGACACTAGTTACAAAAGATCATGTAATGTATTTTTTGATTTATATGAAATATCCTGAAAAAGCAAATCCATGGATACAGAAAGCATATTAGTGGTTGCCTGGGTCTGAGTCTGGGGTTAGAAGCAGGAATTGCCTGAAAATGGGCACAGAAGGTCTTTCTGAGGTATCAGAAATGTTCTAAAATTAAATAGAATGTATAGATTGCAGTGATGGTTGCATAACTGTGTAACTTTAATACAAAATCATTGAACTTTACATTTGAAACAGGTTAATATTATGTTATATTAATTATACCTCAATAAATATGTTAAAATGATCTCTTTATTAATGCTGTTTTTTATGCTGTTGTTGGATGAAACAGTCTATAAAAGTCAATTGGAGGTCTCGGTGGAAATAAAATTTCACTTTCCCATATTACTCAGACTCTGCTTTTCCATTAGAATCATCTCAATGTTCAGATCCTAACATATTCTGTTCTATCTCATTCATTCATTCATTCATTCATTCAGCTTTAGAATTGAGTCAAGCGTGAGCCACTGAGCTGTGGTGAAAAGCTATGATTTCGATGGTAAATTTAAGGTGCCACGGAAAGAATGTGTTAATCTTGTGGACCAGGTGGTCTGGAGCTATTGAGCATTTGCACTGGATTTGGGAATGTATGAAATTTGAGATCCTTTTCAGAATAAGCACCTGTTATTTCATGTTCTACGGTGGTCTTTAACAGAGATTGAGACAGATTTGGTTTGTCTGATAGGACAGCTACAATGATTAACCATCTTTTTTGTCCACTTTAATCCTCTGTGTTAAAATCTGTGTGTTTGTTTTTTTCTATTCCAGTTGTTACCATTTGAGAATTGCTTTGTAACCTCTTCTTTTATTCATTTATTCATTTATTGTATTGATTCTGAGGATGAATTTTTATGTCTCAGTTTCCATAGGAAGCTAATGTCAAGCTGATTGTTATACTGATATTCTTGTTTAATGACAACTGAGAAATGTATTTAATAGCTTGAGATAGAAACAGTTTTTAGGGATATCTACAAGCAGGAAAGGTGGCATGCCCACATCCATAACAGCCTTTTTGGGGGGTGTACCATCACGGTGACTGTGTGTATGTATGTTTGTATATTTGTTTATGTTTGGGAATGTGATATATTTTATTTAAGAAGCTATGTCTGAGATCTCTGTTACTTGGGATAAATTGTTGGCTCCTCATAAGTAGAGCTGGAAGTAGCTGAGTCACCAGTTATTCATTCACTTCTCTTGTTTCTGTGCCCTAGATAGCCTGATAACTGCAGAGGGAAAGCCAAGCTAGCCTTTGATACTTTCAATTGGATTCCGTTGATGGACACAGAATAAAATTTGGAAGATCAGAAAGAATACTAAAGTTTCCCATTCTTTTAAGAAATCTGAGGTTAAAATTATGCATTTATAAATTTAAAAAATATTTTTAATTTTAACATTATGTATTAAAAATTCCCCTACCAAAATGGCTATTATTTATTAGAAAAAAAAGAAACTTTAGTGAAGTCCTAAATCTCTCTAAATTATTCTATATATTGAATACCCAAATGGTTAATTATCAAAATTTCCTTTTAGTTACACAAGGCAATTCTAATATTCATATAGTGCCAGAGTAGCCACAATACTTTTAGTACAGAAGACCATTATGAATTTTCCTTTTATTGTAATAAAGAAGTTTCCTTTCTCTTTGTTTTTCAGAAATTTCAAGTGCCTTTAAATTTTCACAGGCTCCATCATACAAAAAGCTCCAAGGTAACAGCTTGAAATTTCAGTGGGAGGTCTGGGATAAAAATGAGAAAAAATAAACTTTCCCATGAGTCTTGGTGTTCATGGTGGTCATTTTAAGAAACTGCTCTTATTTAGAGAGAACTCCATACCTAGGATTTCTTTTCCTTTAGGTATATGTTAACTAACCACCTGGGTAGGGATTATTAGAATATAGCTTCCAAATTAGTAGTTTTGTAAGGAATGCTCATTTATTGGATAATAGAAAACTGTTTTTTGTTTAGTGGCTTTGTTTTCAACCTAAGAGAAATGGTGGAAAATGAGTTATTATTTTTGTTAAAATCATGGGAATTAAAAACTCCTCATTTGGGCATTTTATTTATTGATGATCCTTAGAAAACTTTTAATTTATTGGACACAGATTTGGAAAGATTAATATTTGTTCTTTATGTTAATTTTATTGTGGGCAGGAAAGTGTTAACTCAGCAAGACTGGGTTGTTCAAACCATGCACATTCCAAAGAAGGGCCTGTCTTCTGGACTGGCTCCTGGGGGATAACCCCTGATCCCTTAGGATATTCTACCGGATAAGTTTGCTTTTGTGTGTCTGAGTCCTTGGGCCGTGCTGTACCTATTTGACCAGTTGAGTTTGTCCTAACAATGTGATTTATTGTGAATGTCTGTTTTTGTTCTGGAGAATGGACTGAAATCCGAGTAGCTGTGGTCAGTCACACAGGCATGCAGTGTGAGCCTCCAAGGCTCAAGTGAGCTTCCCTGGTTGGCACACATAATTTCTGATAGAATTAGGCGTGTCTGTACCTGACTCCTTTTGGAAGGGACACTTGGAAACTTACACCTGGTTTCTCCTGCACTTTTCCCCAAGTACCTTTTCCCTTTGCTGATTTTAATCTGTTTTCTTTCACTGTAATAAACCATAACCATGATTACAAAGGATTTTCTGAGTTCTTTGAATCCTTCTAGCAAGTAACGAAGCTTGGCAGTGGTCTTGGTGAGGTCTCTCAGAGTTGGCATCAGAAGAGGGATTCACTAGAATGACCCCCACTTACTGAAGCATGGTAATCACATTGTTTGGGAAAAGGAAGGATGAGGGGGTGATGAATAACAAATCTTTGATGCCTGAAGGTCTACTGAGTCACCCATTGTATGAGACAGCAGCTGTGCTTCAGTCATCCCCTGAATGTATAAGGAAATGTGAAATAATGAGAAACACTAAATATACAACCCCTTAGTTATTTTTATCTGTATTAGATAACATGAAAGTAAAGGAGAGTATTGGGGTAGATTCTAGCACTGCACTGAGCTCAGATTTCAGCCAGTCTGAGTTACAATTACTAGCCTTAGAGCTGCTACCAAAGGGAAAATTTGTGCTGAAATAATAGATAACACTTCTATGACCTCTGGTCACCATGAAGGTATTCCAGGTGGCAGGGGGGAGGCAAATCCACAAAACTACTGAAACCAGTGGGTATAGTGTTAAAGAGTTGTCTCCTTTTGTGGATCAATATCATCAGCTTCCTGAAGATCCTTGAATAAAAATGGATTGTGATAGTTACTAACCTAGGAGCAGTCTCCTTGGTGTTGAATGCTGCAGAATGGAGGAGTACGTTTGGGTTGATGCAGGACCCACGGCTTACTATTGACCAGATGGCTGTACATGATCCAAACACAGAGCAGTTTCTTCCTGAGGGGAGAGCTAGCCTTGCATGCTGGGTAAAAGCCACTGTAAAGTTTGTTTGCCCAGAGAAGGGGAATGTTCTTTCCTCTCCTTTAAAAACCAAGTGGAGCTCTCAAGATGAAGCAGGTGATATGAGGCATATGCAATCCATGCTGGATTGGTTTTACAATGATGAGGATGTTCATCTACTTAAAATATCTCTTATCCAGGTCATGGTAGATGCTGTGATTTAGGAAGACTCTTTTGCATTGTCACCCCATGTAACCTTGATGGAAAATCAAGCAATGGTCCAAGAAGCTGTATGAGATTTGTTATCTCAGCTTCCCTTTATGGGTCTCACAGACGCTAAGAAAATTAGAATGATGCACAAGAGAATAGGGAGATAAAAAGGGGATAGTCAAGGGACTCACTCCAGCAAAGTGGAAATCTTTAAATAGTTATTAAGGAATTGAATGAATAAAGTAGCATTGATGGGGTCATCACTGTTAGAATGAGAGGATACGAGGATAAAGTGATTGATGGCATTAAAGTCAATGTTTGGATGAAAATTGAATGTTTGAACAGACTTTATGTGAAGTGGTTGCATCTCCTTTTCCTGCATGTATTATTGAGAAGGATATATGTCTACTGGGGAACATTTTCTCTATCCAGCAATGCAAAACAAAAGACATGTAAGTTCACCATTTGGTCAATATTAATTGCACATGTTAAATAGGAACCTACAGAATTTCCTAAGCCCACACAGGTTGTTAATTTGAAACAGTATAGAACACTTGGTGGAGAAAAACAGACGACTACTTTAATTAATGACATATTAGAAGCTGGAGTGCTGTGACCAACAAATTCTCTGTACAACAGTCCTGTGTAGCCAATGAACAGGTAGCTGGCACATGGAGACTAATAGACTATCAAGGCTTGAATAATGTAGTACTTCATATAGCATCAGCAGTCAAAAAAAGTGAAAAAATACAAGTTAAAGAAGGTGAAAATACATTTTTCCTTGATAGCACTCATTAAGTCAACTGCAGTCTTTTTTATGTAAGAGGGATCTCAATTTACATTTACTGTATTGCAACAAGATTATTTGAATTCACAGTTTACTGTCATAATTTGGTTAGGAGGGATTTAGACTTGATGCAGGTATCAAGTGCAACAATACACTGCATTAAGGATGTCATGATAATATCATAATCTGAAGAGCAAGGTACAACTTAAATGCATTGGTGACACCCATGAATAACAAAGGCTGGTTGATAAATCTAGTAAATATCTGAGGGCCTTTCCAAATGGTGAATTTACAGGAATAATATGTATGAGAGCCACCGAGACATTCTGTAGGTAACCAGAAATAAAATGCTGTCATTGCTTACCCCTGAAAATAAGCAAGAAGTTCAGCACCGGGATGGGTTTTTTTGAGTTTTGAAGGATGCATATTCCACCTCTGGGAATATTGCTATCTCCAATCCATAAAGCTATCTGTAAGAAGGCCATATTTGAATGGGGACCTGAACAACATAAAGCTATGTCTAAAATGCAAAAAGAAGTGGCTTGGTCAATGACTTTGAGCCCTAATGATACACACTTAGATATGACTTTGGAAGTATCTGAAACTTGCACTTATGCAGACTGGAGCTTATGGCAAAGCCCATGAGTGCTACCCAGCAGTGACCACTGGAATTTTAGACCAGAAAGTTTACAAACACTGTTTGAGAGACAATTACACATTTGCTATTGAGCACTTATTGAAACTGCTCCTATGACTGAAGGACGTAGCATAGTCTTGAAACAATTGCCCATAATGTCTAGGGTAATATCTAATAAGAAAGGCAGTGCCCATAAGGAACATGCTACTGGAAGATTGCAAAGATATACTCATTGTGTTTATGATTAGGGAGCTTCTTTTCCCTTAGGCTAACTAACTTTGGAATCACCTAAGGAATTGCCAGATCCTATTGCCACATGGGTGGTGCTCTATGCACAGCTCTCAATTGACCAACAAGTAGTTTCTTGGTTTATGGATGTCAGTTACAGGGTGGATGGGAAGCATCCTGTTTGGAAGGATGCTGCTCTATAACCTACTGATGGAAAAACTCTGATTGAAGATAAGGAAAAATCAGCTCAATGGACTGAACTGCATGCTCTTTTCCTTGCAGAGATGAAAGAATAGAACAACAATAAAATTTTAAAAGTCTAGGTTTATTCTGACACATCAGTGGTATTAGTGGAATAGGGAGGTGGCAAATGGCCTGGCCATATCTTCAGATAGAAGGGAAATGGAAAATTGGACTATTAAAGGATTCTTGCATGTGTCACAGCCATATGGAAATCACTATGGGAATTTAAGAGGCACACTGAAGAATTTCATTCCCAAATCAGAAGGTGATTGGAATCAGCAAGTGGATATCCTAGTGCTTTTGTTTGAGGTGGCCACTTGGGTCCATAAAATAAGTGTACATGGGGTAGCTGCAGCAATACAGAGATGGGCTGATTATCAATATATTCCACTTGCACCTTCTAAGGCACAAAATGCAAGCAAGAACTATCCTGTCTTCCAGTCAGGGAGACAAAAACTGCAGATGGATATGGAGCAGATTCCCCGGGGAAAGGCTTCACACATAGCTGGCATGTAAACTATATCAGACTATTATCAGTAGCCCTAGAGCTATAAGTGGGTCCTGACGGGAATAGATATTTACTGTGGACTAGGCTTTGTATACCTAGTGGTAGATGCAAGTTCTCAAAAATCTATAAAAAATCGGAATAGAAGATACTGTATGAATTTAGACCATCGGCTTACATTTCTTCAGACCAAGGATCACATTTTATAGCCCATAGGGTCTAACAACGGTCAAAGAGATATCATATCAAGTGGACATATCATATTGTATATCATCCTCAGAGTAGTGACTTGATAGAGAATTGGAATGAGCAATTAAAACACTAGTTGTGTAAAATGAGTAAAGATAAAGGCATGAAAGGTTAGTTTACACACCTTTAAGAATGTGAGCTCACATTCGATGTGAGAAGGGGACAAGGGAGAATTCCCATTTGGTAGATTCCTCTGTTTTTCTGGGGCGTATGTGGGAAAAAAAGGTAGGGGAGGATGTTGGTATAAATATACAGTGCTTCCCCAAATCACTCAAACTTTCTTTTTTCCTACATGACTCAGTCGTCCTGGGACCAGGGCTGCAGGTGCCGAATGCAAGGATGATCTCTAAGAAAGAAACCGTAACTACACCCTTAAACCTTTATGCCAGTATTCCTAAGGGTCTGATGGGATAGATTGTACTTTTACTCCATCTGGTAAAATTGGGGTTGACAGTAAATGTAGCTGTGTTGCCTAGCGGTCAAGAAAGCCCACTAGTTCTGCACTTATGTAACCCTATCCTATATGGATGAGAATGGACTGAGTTTCTCCTTACACAGAAACTGTTGAAAACTGTTGAGGGTAGGCACTTGCTAGACAGGTATTGGTGCCAATGATCTGGACAAACACAATGGATGAGCCTAACATTCCTTCCAAAGATGAAAATGTTTGGGTAAAAATCAATGTAAAATGGTGAAAAAGAGCAATAGTAGTTGAGGTTAAAGGAATGACTAAATGGGGTATGGAATAAGGGAAATCAAATATTACATTGCTGTCTTGAGAGGCTCGGAGCAAGAAAATGATATTGTCTCTCAGCGCAATTGTACCCTAATGTTCAAAAGGGTGAAGCTATATATTTTCCAAGACCATCCTAGCTTTTTGAACCTGACAAGGTTGAATGGAAGCCTGGAAACCTGAGTGGCATTGCTCTGGGAGACATTTTAATCATACAATATGGTGAAACGGGTCCTACAGTTAATGACTGAGTGTAACTCTAGTAATGTGCCAGTATCTTTTGACTCATTTTTCAGGTTACATCTACTACAAGGGATATCATTTGGGTGGAGTTTTTGGAAGATAGCAGTGTAGGAAGATCCTGAGCTTGCCTCCTCTCATGGGCGCAATAAACCTACAATTACGTGTGGAACAATTTTCTCTGAAACAGATCTGGAAACTGGATGAAAAGAACCTCCATAACAAGAGACAACAGAGCAAGGGGTGGAAGATGCAGAGATACAGTCATGCTGAGGAAAAAAAACACACCCTAGATGCAGCGCTTCACAGTCAGGAGTGATCTCAAAGGTATGAAGCTTTTCCCAGAGGAGAAAGGGACTTGACTCCGTATTAGGTACCCCAGCCCTTAGATCCAGCACAAGAGAAACAATACACCCAAACACCTGGCTTTGAAAACCAACGGGGAATATGCCCAGGAAAACTATAGAACTTCAAGGAAAGAAAAGCCTGCTCTTAAAGGGCCCATGCACAGACTTACTTGACCTGGAAACCAGCAAAAACACAACAGATAAAAAAATGCATAGTCCATTGGTCAAAGAGACTCACTTTTTAAGCTTGGAGCACATCCCAGAAAGGCAAGAGGTGGCTACTTCCCCCTACACCCTGCCCAGGGACTGAGACACAGTTGACATCCATTTTTGTGACCTAGCTCAGCCGTGTTGACACAGACAATGGCCAAGCCATTTTGGAATCCTTCCTCTAGCCTGTTAGTGCAGGGGCCTATTCCACCCACTAAAGCACCCAAGGCAATTCAGTGCAGCCAGGCAGCACAGACAGCCTGCCCCATGGACCTGCCCTGCCTACTAGTGAGCCCACAGCAGACTTATACTGCCAGCTCTCACAACCAGACACAAGGGGATCGGCTCTGCCCACCAACATGCCTGAGGCAATTGCACACCCTCATAGTCAACCCACGCCAGGGGACTGCCCAACCCAATAGCACACCTGCAGCACCTGTACATAGCTGTGCCTTGCAACCATCTGGCCCTGGCACTAGCTCTGCCTACCCACATGCCTGCAGCAATAACAGCCATGCCACAGCAGAAGGGCATAGGCAGCCCACACAGGGGCCACCCCTGGAGCATTTGGCACAGGTGACAGGAGGGGAGCATGCTGCTGGGCCCCATAAGATATCTTCTACATAAGGCCACATTTCTAAGATTGGGAGACATAGCTGATCTGCCTAATACATAGAAATAAGCAGAGAAGTAAGCAAAATGAGAGACAACAGAATATGTTCCAAATAAGAGAACAGGATGAATCCTTAGAGAAAGAACTAAACAAAACATATAAATAATAGACTGGATAAAGAATACAAAGTAACAGTCATAAAGTTGCTCACTGAACTTGGGAGAAGAATTGACAAACACAGTGAGAACTTGAACAAAGAATTAGAAAATATAAAAAAGAACCAATCAGAGCTGAAGAATACAATAAGAAATGAAAAATGCACTAGAGGGAATCAACTGCAGACTAGATGACACAGAAGAATGTATCAGCAATCTGGATGATAGACTAAAGGAAATCACGCAAGCTGAACAGAAAAAAGAAAAAAATAATTAAAAAGAACAAGGAAATTTTGAGGGACCTCTGAGATAACATCAAGCATACTAACATTTGCATTGTAAGTGTCCCAGAAGGAGAAGAGAGAGACAAAGCGGCAGAGAAATTATTTGAAGAAATAATAGCTGAAAAATTCCCTAACCTGGGGAAGTAAATAGACATCCAGGTACAGGAAGCACAGAGAGTATCAAACAAGATAAACCCAAAGAGGCCTGCACCAAGACTCATTATAATTAAAATGTCAAGGATTAAAAATAAAGAGAGAATCTCAAAAGCTGCCAGAGAAAAGCAACAAATTATGTACAAGGGAAACCCCATAAGGCCATCAGCTAACTTTTCAGCAAGAACCTTACAGGTTAGAAGAAAGTGGCATGATTTAGTCAAAGTGTTGAAAGGAAAAAAACCTATAACCAAGAATACTCTACCTAGCAAGGTTATCATTCAGAATAGAAGGAGAGATAAAGAGTTTTCCAGACAAGCAAAAACGAAAGGACTTCATCACCAGTAAACCAGCCTTATAAGAAATGTTAAAGGGACTTCTTTAAATGGAAAAAAAGGCCAAAAATAGAAATATGAAAATTCTCAAAGAAAAAATGTCACGGGTAAAGGCAAATATATAGTAAAGGTAGAGGATCAACAGACTATAAAGCTAGTATGAAGATCAAAAGACAAAAGTACTAAGATCATCTATATCTACAATAAGAGGTTCAGGGATACACAAAAATAAAAGAGGTAAAATATGATGTCAAAAACAAAAAACATGGGGGGGCAGGTAAAAAGTTAGGACTTTTAGTACAAGGTTGAACTTAACACACCATCAACTTAATATGGACTGCTATAAACATACATTGTTATATGTGAACCTCATGGTAACCACAAATCAAAGACCTATAATAAGTACACACAAAAAAATAAAAATAAAGGAATTCAAACATAATACTAAAGAAAATCATCAAATCACAAAGGAAGTGAGAAGAAAGGAACAGAGAAGAACTACAAAAACATCCAGAAAAAAGTAGCAAAATGGCAATAAGTACATACCAATCAATAATTACCTTAAATGTAAATGGACTAAATGCTCCAATCAAAAGACATAGGGGGGCTGAAGGTACTCAGAAACAAAACCCATGTATATGATGCATACAAGAGACAAACTTCAGATCTAAGGACACTCACAGATTGAAAGTGAAGGGATGGAAAAAGATATTCCATGCAAATATAAATGAAAAGAAAGCTGGGATAGTAATACTTATATCAGACAAAATAGACTTTAAAACAAAAACTGTAACAAAAGAGAAAGAAGAGCATTATATAATGATAAAGGGGAAAATCCAACAAGAGGATATAACACTTGCAAATATCAATACACTCAATATAAGAGCACCTAATACATAAACAAAATATTAACAGACATAAAAGGAGAAATTGACAGTAACACAATAATAGTAGGGGGCATTAACACTCCACTTACATCGATGGATAGATCATCCAGACAGAAGATCAATAAGAAAACATTGGCCTTAAATGACACATTAGAGAGGATGGACTTGATAAATGTATATACAACATTCCATCCCAAAACAGCAGAACACACTTTTTTTTGAATGCAAAAGAAACATTCTCCAGGATACATCACACATTAGGCCACAAAGCAAGTCTCAATAAATTTAAGAAGATTGAAGTAATATCAAGCATCTTTTCCAACCACAATAGTATGAAACTAGAAATCAATGACAAGAAGAAAACTGGAAAAGTCACAAATATGTGGAGATTAAACAAAATGCTACTGAACAACTATTGGGTCAATGAAGAAATCAAAGAAGAAATAAAAATATCCCTGGAAAAAAATGAAAATGAAAACAAGACATACCAAAATCTATGGAATATAGCAAAAGTTATACTAAGAGGGAAGTTTATAGCAATACAGGCCTACCTCAAGAAACAAGAAAAATCTCAAATAAACTACCTAACATTATACCTAAAGGAACTAGAAAAAGAACATATGAAGCCCTGAATCAGTAGAATGAAGGAAATAATAAAAATCAGAGCAGAAATAAATGAAATAGAAACTAAAAAAATTATGTATATGTGTATATTTATATATATAAGATCAATGAAACTAAGAGCCAGTTCTTTGAAAAGATAAACAAAATTGACAAATCTTTAGCTAGACTCAATAAGAAAAGAAGAGAGAAGCCTGGAATAAATAAAATCACAACTGAAAGAAGAGAAATTATAACAAAACCACAGAAATACATAGGATTATAAGAGAATACTATGAAAAACTATACGCCAACAAATTGGATAACCTAGAAGAAATTGATAAATTCTTAAAATCATACAACCTTCCAAAACTTCCTCAAGTAGTAATAGTGAATCTGAATAGACCCAATCACAAGGAAAGAGATTGAAAAAGTAATCAAAAACCTCCCAAAACACAAAAGTCCAGGACCAGATGGCTTCCTTGGTGAATTCTACTAAACATTCAAAGGAGATTTAATACCTGTCCTTCTCAAACTCTTCCAAAAAATTAAAAAGGAAGGGTTGCTTCCTAACTCGTTTTACAAGGCCAACATTATCCCGATACCAAAATCAGACGAGGAGAGCACAAAAAAAGAAAATTACAGGCCAATATCACTGATGAACACTGATGCAAAAATCCTCAACAAAATATTGGCAAACTGAATATAGAAATACATTAAAAGGATCATACACCCTGATCATACACCCTGATTTATACCAGGGATGCAGGGATGGTTCAACATCTACAAATCACTCAATGTGATACATCACATTAAGGAAATGAAGAATAAAAATCACATGATCATCTTAATAGATGCAGAGAAAGCATTTGACAAGCTAAAACATCCATTTATGATAAAAATTCTGAATAAAATGAGCATAGAAGGAAAGTACCTCAACATTATAAAGGCCAGATATGAAAAACCCACAGCTAACATCATACTCAATGGTGAAAAATCAAAAGCTATCTCTCTAAGAACAGAAGCAAGACAAGGATGTCCACTTCCACCACTCTTATTCAACATAGTATTGGAAGTCCTAGCCAGAGTAATTAGGCAAGAAAAAGAAATAAAAGGTATCCAAATTTAAAAGGAAGAAGTAAAACTGTCACTATTTATAGATGACATGATTGTATATATAGAAAACCCTCAAGAATCCACCAAAAACCTATTAGAAATAATTAATGAATACAGTAAAGTTGCAGGGTACAAAATCAACATACAAAAACCAGTTGCATTTCAGGCCGGCACGGTGGTGTAGTAGTTAATTTCATGCGCTCGGCTTCAGTGGCCTGGGGTTCATGGGTTTGGGTCCCAGGCACGGACTTACATACTTCTCATGAAGCCATGCTTTGGCAGTGTCCCACATACAAAATAGAGGAATATTGGTACAGATTTTAGCTCCGAGACAATCTTCCTCGAGCAAAAAGGGAAGATTGGCAGCAAATGTTAGCTCAGGGCCAATATTCCTCACCAAAAAAAAAGTTGCATTTCTATACATAACAAAGAAATAGTAGAAGGAGAAATCAAGAATACAATCCCCTTTACAATCACAACAAAAAGAGTAAAATATCTAGGAATAAATTTAACCAAAGAGGTAAACAACCATACACTGAAAACTGTAAAACATTGTTGAAAGAAATCAATGAAGACACAAATAAATGGAAAGATATGTCATTCTCATGGATTGGAAGAATTAACACAGTTAAAATATGCATACTAAAATCTACATATTCAATGCAATCCCTATAAAAGTTTGAACAACATTTTTAATGGAAATAAAACAAAGAATCCTAAAATTCACATGGAACAACAAAAGACCCCAAATAGTCAAAACTATCCTGAGAAAAAAGAACAAAGCTGAGGCATCATACTCCCTGATTTCAAAGTTTATTACAAAGCTGTAGTAGTCAAAACAGCATTGTACTGGCAGGAGAAAAGACACACAGGTCAATGGAACAGAATTGAGAGCCCAGAAATAAACCCACACATTTATGGACAGCTAATTTTTGACAAAGGAGCCATGAACATACAAGGGAGAATGGAAAGTCTCTTCAGTAATGGTGCTGTGAAAACTGGACAACCGCATGCAAAATAATGAAAGTAAATCACTATCTTACACCACACACAAAAATTAACTCAAAACGGATTAAAGACTTGAGCATAAGATTGAAATCATAAAACTCCTAGAAGAAAACATAGGAAGTACACTCTTTGACATCGGTCTTAGTAGTATCTTTTTGAATATGTCTCCTCAGGCAAGGGAAACAAAAGAAAAAATAATCAAATGAGACTACATCAAACTAAAAAGCTTCCCCATGGCAATAGAAACCATCAACAAAACGAAAAGACACCCTACCTATTGGGAGAAGATATTTGCAAATCATATATCTGATAAAGGATTAATATCCACAATATATAAAGAACTCATACAACTCAACAACAACAACAACAAAACCCAATTAAAAAATGGGCCAAGGATCTGAACAGTCCTTTTTCCAAAGAAGATATATACATGGCCAACAAGCACATGAAAAGACATTCAACGTCATTATTAGGGAAATACAAATCAAAACCACAGTGAGATATCACCTCATGCCTGTCAGAATGGCTATTATTAAAAAGAAAAGAAGTAACAAGTGTTGGAGAGGATGTGGAAAAAAGGGAATCCTCATACACTCCTGGTGTGAATGCAAATTGGTACAGCCACTATGGAAAACAGTATGGAGATTCCTCAAAAAATTAAAAATAGAACTACCATATGATCCAGCTATTCTACTTCTAGGTATTTATCCAAAGAACACAGAGACGCAAATGTGAATAGATATTTGCGCTCCTATGTTCATTGCAGCATTATTCACAATAGCCAAGACTTGGAAACAACCTACGTGCCCATCAACAGATGAATGAATAAAGCAGATGTGATATATATATGCAATGGAATATTACTCAGCCATAAAAGAGGATGAAATCTTGCCATTTGCAACAACATGGACAGACTTTGAGTGTATTATGCTAAACCCAAAATAAGTCAGACAGAGAAAGTCAAATACCGTGTGATTTCACTCATATGTGGGAGATAAAACAACAACAACAAACACATAGATACAGAGAACAGATTGGTGGTTACCAAGGGAGAAGGAGGGTGGGGAGAGGGCAAATGGGTAAAGGGTGACAAATGCACGGTGATGGATGGCAACTAGACTTTTGGTGGTGAACATGACATAGTCTATACAAAAGTTGAAATATAATGAAGTACACCTGAAATTTATATAATGCTATAAACCAATGTAACCTCAAAAAGAAAAAAAAAAGGGTATGGTTTGGGAAAGAATTTCCAGGAACTACTCCCTAATAGGCCATTGGTCCATGGAGTGCATAGCTCCTGGTAGACTAATTGCTGTGTAATTATAAACCTTGGTGACAAATAATTAGAAAGGTCTCTTGTTGTAATGAATGAAACGTAGCAGCGGCATTCCTAACATGCCACAGTGTATTGTCCATAGATATATATTACCCTTGTTTTTGTGAATGGAAAACTATTAAACTAAACAGAAAAAAAGTTGATTTCTAATGGGACCAAAGCAGTGGGCATCACATGATAAGTTCTAATTCCCCTAGGGAATGGCCTCAACTTGAGAAACTACCTTAGGTAAATTAATGATATGACAATACTAATACTGATGATCAAATGTATTAGGAGACTGAGTGAAAGCCTTCTCAGGATATAATACTGATAGATAATGATTGGCCTGAGGGAAAGCTAGATTTAGCTAACCATCAGCCATATTCGATGTTAAATAGTTCTGTACAAATTTATCACAAAGTATAAATAATGGTAGATTAAGGGGGAAATGAGTAATCAAATTAGCAAAGAAATACAAAAATATTTTTCTTTTTAGGAAAGATTAGTTGTTTCAGTATATATATCCCTTCCCTACACTGGCTTCTCCAACTGATGAGCGTATTCATGCTAATATTATTGTTGTATTTGTTATATAAATGCTATACTGAATATAGATGCACAGAAAAATGTGATGATTTTGCTGTAAGAGGACCTACTCCAAGGGTCAGGGGAGGATTGGGCAAGAAAGGATTACTCAACCAGCCTGGTTTCCTCAAACACTGCATATTCTAAAGAATGGACTGTCTTCAGAACCAGCCTTTGACTAACTCCTGGAAAATAATCTCTGTACACTGGAATATTCTACCTGATAAGTTTGTTTTTGTATGCTGGATAAGTTTATCATTTCCAGTGAAGACCTGTTTTGGCTTGGGAATGAGGAAGGGGTGGGAGTCTGAGTAGGTGAGGTCAGTCACATGCCTGTGTGACTGACTGCCCCCAAATCTCTGGACACCAAGGCTGAGTTGAGCATCCTTGGTGGGCAATAGTTCACACATGTTGTCACACATTGTTTCTGTGGGGATTTAAGCATGCCCCTGCGCACATCCACTGGGAGGGGACACCTGGAAGTTTGAACCTGGTTTCTTCTGGGCTTTGCCCCATGTACCTTTTCTCTTCGCATATTTTGATCTATTTGACCTGAATTTTCACTGTAATAAAGTGTAACAGTGGGCATAACAGCTTTTTTATTTCTTTGAGTCCTTAGAGCAAATAATTGAGAGTGAGGGTAAAACAAACTGTATATTTAAATGTACTCCATGTAATAGAAAATTTAGGTCAAGATAAATTGAGATATTTGTCTATTTGTGAAAGTGTCAAAACTGTGAGACACTGGGATAGTTAAACACAGGTAGGTGTAGTTGAGTTTCATGTACTAATGATCAAAGAACAAAAAGGAGAGATAGAGAAGAAGTGAGAAATAGAGTGTGTGTGTGTGTGTGAGCAAGAGAGACAAAGAGAGAGAGGGACACAGAGAGAGAGAGAGTGAGAAGTAGAGTGTGTATGTGTGTATGAGAAACAGAAAAAGAAAGCAGGGAGAGGGAGTAGGAAAAAGAGAGAGTGTGTGTGTGAGAGAGAGAGAGAGAGAGGAGTGAGAGAGTGTGATTCCTATGGGCACAGAAAATGAAATGAAATGAAATTACTGGAAGTTTGTATACAAACTTGATAGTAGAGAATATTTGAGAAGGGGCCACTGGGTGCTGTACCAGTTCACTCAGACAATTTTTAAATAAGAGATTTTCCTATCATTTGTTTATATTTAGCATGCATCACTTTTTATGAGAAGAGCTGATATTTATATTTTGAGGATATATGGGAAATACACCATCAACATGATTCACATTTCCCAAGTGATATACAAATATGAACAATAAAGTAGGTTGAAATCTGATGTAGAACTAAAAAAAATAGACTTTCAGTTGTAGAAATAAAAAGGCAAAGAGAAAAAAAGAGAGACTCAAATATTGACAATAACACACTTACCTCTTTGTTATCATATATTTTTGGCATTTTCAGTGAGCATTCCTAAGGTCATGAATACTGGGGAGAGACACCTGCCTACTTGGGTGGTTGGGTAACCCGAGTTCCGAGTTGGGTGCTCCACATCTCACCTGTGTGATCTTGGGAAACAGCAACGCTGCCCCTCACTGGTGCCTGTTTCCTCAGAGTTTAGATTATCCACATTTTGCCATTCTTCTTTTGTTTTACCAATCTTAAGAGGTGGAAATATGGGATGCTTTTGCATTTGCATTCCTTTATTATTAAAGAAGGTAACTTTAACTATTGACTGGCCATCGTATTTTGAATGTTTCCTTATTATGGAATTGAGCGTGTGCAATAAATCTCATTTTTCTTCCTCATGTAGCCCGTGAGAAAGTTTAGATAAATATCTAAATATTTATCTACTGGCAATGTAAAGGCTGACAATTGGAGTCTAGTATTTCCAGATTGAAATCTAATGCCCCCATGGACTGCGGTCACCTCCGTATTACCAGAAATAACCTTGGATTTTTTAACACTTTTGTTCATCCTTGATTTCCAGATGAAACACAGTGCACGTTTGTGACCTCTAGTCAATCTTTGTGCTGAAGATGTGTTGATATTTTGTCTATTTGTCATAAAAGGAGACTAGAAAACAGAGCAGCTAAGGAAAATGCTTACAGTCATACACTACTTAAGTGGCAGTGCCACACTCAAACCTCAGCTAATTTTCTGAATGATTCTCTGGTTGAAAACCTACCCATGGAACTACCCCACTATTTTACATCCATGAAAAAAAAATAGCAGCTGGAATGTGAGTCATGATATCTGTCTTGTTTTTTTCCTCACAAACTGGTGAAAACTTTCCTTGATTTATATACAGGCATGACTGTGCCGCCTGGCCTTGCTCCCGTGTATCCCAGGCAGAATATGGCGGATTCTTGAAAAAGAGATCCCAGGATCAAAGACAAAGTTTTTTTTTGTTTTTGCTTCTTAATTCTGAGATAAACTACATCATAAAGCAGTTGGGTCTCTCTAAGCTAGCTATCTATATGTAACAGAAACATATATATTTGTGCACACTGATAAGTTTCTGTGCTCCTTTGTGTGTGAAACCTCATTCAATTTCTTTTCAAAATTCTTAACCTATCATATCTTTAAGAGTCGTGCAACTGATCATCCTTATCCATCAGCAGTGTGTAGATTCCAGCATTGCCTAAGCAAAGCGAATTCTAAAATGTCACTGGCGTAAATTCATTTCTCAGTGACTGCCGAACACAGGGCAGTCCGTAGGAGTTCAATCTCTTGTCAGGACTCTTTTCCATCTCACTATTATCTTTATATGTATATTTCCATATATTGACCAGTCTGTTTGGGCCCAGACATTAACTCCACGTGAGACTTTTCTTCCTCTGTACATGGAGAGTTTGAAATCTCTGGCTTCTCCTATCGTGATGTTTATTCAAAGTATCCTGAGAGTTCGTGGGCATGCCACCCTCGTGACATCCTGCTATACTGAGAGTATCTCTGATCACAATTTACTATTGTTCAAAGGAAAAAACCCTTTCCCGTATACCGCTTTGGCCCTGTGTTCTGCATAGAGTCATCACAGTGTCAGGTTCCGACATTTTCTCTTCTACTTCATTCGCTCAGTTGTAGCAGTGTGAGTTACATGTGAGACTTTACGGTCTGGTACAACACTGATGCTCTAAAGATAAATGTAATGTGTCATGGAAAGTATATGTGCATCTTGTGACTCAAACGCCAAGGGAGTTTCTTGTTGACTGGGGTTGCGGTGACTTATGCCTGGAGAGTGAGGCAATAAAGCAGTGTTAGGAACTGACTGGACCTTGTGTGCATCAGGGTCTGCTACCAGAAATTCCCATGACACAAGTTCAGTAGAACTGAGTGTGCGTTTCTGCTGGCCAATGGTGGCAAACAGTCAGAGCCCTCTTAACATGGAAGTTAGTCCTGAGGCACTTAGTGAAGGGCATCTCAGACGTATTTTCAATGCCTCCTCCTCGTCCTTGAGTCCAGGGGTCAACTGTGGCCACTGAGTATTGGAGGTAATTTTGGAGGCTTGTGAATTTTGGCATCCCTTCAGGACCAAGCATGTGGTGATGTTGGTTCCAGGTTAATCCTAACAGTGGGTCTGATGGGAATTCTGAGCCGATAAACAATCCTAAACTTTCTGTATTACCCATTGTGTGAAAAATTTGTTCCAGGAAATACCTGCTATTTAAAGGTGGGTTGCTAGTATGTTCCTTAACGTGATTTTGTTCATTCATTAGTTGTAGTTGGAGTGGTATAGGCTAAAGTGGCTGACCTCTCAGTTATGACTCTCACTCTGAGAGTGAATGTATGTCTCTGTTTCCGTACAATGCTACACACCAATGTAGGAAATGTGATAACACTTTGTTTTTTTACGACAACTGTCTATGTGATTATTTCCTGGTAGGTTGATTGGATAGAATTACAGGCAGAAAAGGGGAAAACCTGCATCAATTACAGGCCTATTCAAAATATATCATCATAGCCTGTTTGTGTGTGTCTGTGTTTATGGGCTGAGGTATATACTGAGGGTTGAAGGTGCTTCATCCATTCTTTTTTGTGGGAGACACACTGGCAACTCTTGCTAAGAGGATCATGAAGAGGCTGAGTCACCAGCCAGTGTTTTTCCTTCCCTGGTTCTGTGAACTAAGATGGTGGGACCCCTATGCTAGGTGGGCAATTTGATATCTATTTCATAAAATAGAGGTCTCTGCACTTTGCTAGGCAAGCATCCTTGTTTAAGAAAGCTTTATTCTAGTACTTTAAAGATGTGTCATATGTAATTCTATCTTTACATAGAATAATAATCGCTTTGGCACCTTAAAAAACACACACAAACTTGAGGTTATAAAACAGGAGTTGGCAAATTTTTTCAGTGAAATGCCAGGTATTAGATACCCTTACTTTGGTAGTCAGACAAGTCTCTGTCCCAATTACTCAATTCTGCCATTGTAACAGGAAAGCAGCCTCAGATGTCAAGATAAAAAATGAGGGTAGTTACGTTCCAATAAAAAAAAATTAAAAAAAATAGGCAGCGGGCCAGAAACAGCCATTGGCCTTTAATTTGCTAAACCCTGTTAAATAAAGGTTTAGATTTTAAATGTTTGGAAAAATCTACTGTTATTTTTCTGGGCTCCAATACATCGTCATGTTACTTATAGCCACTTGCATAGCTGAGCATCGCTTTGGAAACCAGTTCTCTAAAGGAATATTTATGTCTTCTCTCAAGAGTAATTTAAATCTCAATGTGGCTTCCCTTTACCTGTAACATAAGGCACAAGTCCTTTAACAAAGACTGTTTTCTGTCAGTTTGGGTGCCTGCCAGTAGATATTGTTGATGATGTGGTTAGTAATTCAGTCTATAAGTTATGTTTTGAAAGAGATGCACAATCTCTTCAGTACTCATTGCTGACTTCCTTGTATGAAATATGCTTTAAGAGGAAGCAGATAGTGGGTAAGGGATATCTGAATCTCTCGGTTCAACATTCCTTAAAGTGTGCATAAGTGCTGTGACCAGGACTCTGACGCCCCTTTGTCCTTTACCAACTGTTTGAGTCTGGTCATTGAGAATGCCACAGAGAGACAGGAAATCAAGAGGAGAGAGAAGCAGGTCGCATTTCCTTTCTGCTTCCTTTTGCTATCATTTTCACCCCAACAAAGGTCCTTCACCCAGCTGTGTCATGTGCTTTCAGTAGGGGTAGTAAGGAACAGTTTGCATGTTTCTTATAATTCCACGGATATTGGACATATCATGCCCCCTCAGAATGTTCAGCAGCATCATCAGGCTAAAGATCTCTTTTCTCCTTACATCTGAGTCTCTGCACTGAGGAAGCCTCCCCTGAGATCCTGAAGCTCAGCACTAGCTGAACAGCTCCCTCTCCTCAGATATATGTTCTCAGGTTTGTGGGGTCACTTCTCTGTGCCCCTTTAAAAACCACCATTAGCTGGGCATCCCTTTTTCCTCAGAAGTCTGGGTCCCAGCAGTTAGGGACCCATCTTCGTCCTTTTTGGAATCTCAGAAACGTCACATCTTCCCTTGGATTGCCCTGCTCTAGGAGTAGGGTTCCTTCCTGTTCTTCCTATCTCTGTATAACGTTAGACTTCTTTTTTGTCTATTTTAATATCACCAGCTTGTTTAAACAATTCCCATTATTAAATTCACATTCTTACAAACACATGTGATCTAAACAGTAACCTGACCTCAGCCTGCCTGATATGCATGTGTTTCTGACTGGATCCTGCCTTTGCTTTTCATGATTACTTCTTGGATCTGCTGCTTGAATATTTCCTATTATTTTGGGGGAAATTCTCCATAGTTTTCTCTTCAAATATTACTTCTTCCCCAATCTCTCTCCGTATCCTTCTAGGAATCCAGTTACATATCTCTTTGAAATCACATTTTGTCTCATAAGTCTTTTATGTAGTTTTTTGCATTTTCTCTCATTTCGTCTGCCCTTTTTAATCTTAAGTAACACACATTTCATTATTTCATCCTTTGCTGTGCCTAATCTGTTGCACAGTAGATTTTTGATTTCAGCAATTTGCAGGGGAGGCTGTGCTTCCAGACTTTTCCCTTTGATTTGTTAAAATATCTTTGCAGTCCTTTCAGATAAATTTTAGTGAAAAATGTTTGGATCCATGTGAAATATCTCTACAAGTGCTTTCCCTTGATTTTTAACTTGTCTGCTATTATTATAGCTCTCCTTATATTTTTTGCATTCATTTAGGCCCAATATTTCTTTTTATATCTTTTTATGTTTTTAGAAAGTTATATTTAGGTGCACAACTGCACACCTTTCTCATGAAATAGTATAATGTATTGGAATACTAAAGTTGAAAATCATCATGCTCTATGAGCTGTGATCCTGATTCCCCTTGTTTTCACTTGAAATTCACTTTATCAGTTTTGGAAAAAGCATTTATGATGTCTTTTCTAAAGGTTCACCTGGCTTTTTGTCCCAAGGGAAAACTATGTAGAATGGTTTTCCACGTGTATGGGAGTTTTACATAAATTATACAATATTCTGTGTATTAGTCTGTAACCTGATTTATTTTACGTAATATTTTCTTTCTATGTTAATGCTTTTTAAATCTGCCTTATTATTTAAATGGCTGCATAACTTTCTACTTTCTTCTTATACATAAGTAGCTTTGTCAAATCTATCTAATAAGACCTTGATCTTTTTACCAGTTTTTATGACAAAAGAGAATGCAATAATCCTTTGAGCATGAGCAATATTTACCCATTAGTACAATAGAGGGCTGCAGAACTGCTGGAATATGCAAGTAGTAATCTTTCCTGATTTCCTAACAATCTTTCCTAGCAATTTGGGAGTTCTCATATACAAAAAAAAAAGATGATGTTAACATTGGTTTTGTAACCCAACCCAATGAATAATTCAATTACAGAAGTATGAATTTTGAAGTTCTCACCTGTGACTTGTTTACAGGGCATGGAGGGCAAAATAACATCTTTAAAATGATGTTGCCTGCAAAATCAGAAGGAGAAGTATGAATTTTTCTGATGGAATTGACAATTAAGAGACAAAATTCATAGTGAAATTAAAAAACAAATTGAGGGGCATGATGTCAGTGAAAATGGCAGAGTAAAGCACTCTAAAAGTCTGTACCTCCAAAAAAGGAGCAAATCAATTGGAAAAAAGTCACAATTAACTTTATGGGAGCTCTGGAAATGAATCAAAAGTTTCTAGCAACCAGGTAAATGTCTAACCAAGAAAAAATAGGTAGAATCTCAGTAAGAGAGTTCTATGACATTTTAAGTTACTATGGCCCTATTCCAAGTTTCCTGAGGAAGCCCAGACATTGGACTTAATAGGCAAAGTCTGTAAGTCATCTATCTTAAATATGGCCACAGAGCTCAAGCAAACCACGTGCAGAGAACTAAAGGAAATCCTGAGAATGATGTCTCAGCAAATAGTGAATATCAATAAACATATAGAAATTATAGAAATTATGCAAATAGAAATTGTAGAGCTGAAGAATATAATAACTGAAATAAAAAATACACTAGAGCAGATGAACAGTATATTTGAACAGGTAGAATAAAGAATCAGCAAATTAGGTGATAGGTACATTGCGTTATCCAGTATGAGGAGAAGAAAGAAAAAAGAATGTAGAAAAATTAACAGAGCCTAGGAGACCTCTGGGATCCCATCAAGCATATCAACATGCATAATGGAAGACTCAAAAGAAGAGGAGAGAATGAAAGGAGCAAGACAAATAATTGACTGAAAACTTCACAAATTTATGGAAAGACACAGAATATACACATCCAATAAGGTCAATGAATCCGCTTAAGATAAACTGAAAGAGGTCCACACAAACATATGTTATAATCAAACTGTTGAAATACAAAGATAAAGATAGAATACTGAAAGCAGCGTGAAGCAACTTGTCCAATGCAAGGGATCCTCAATAAGATATAAACCTATTTCTCATCAGCAATCATGGAGGCCAGAAGGCAATGTGGTTATATATTTAAAATATTAAAGGCGAAAAAATTATCAACCAAAAATTCCATACCCATCAAAATTCTTCTTCAAAAATGAAGCAGAAAGTAATGTCTATTCCTAGATAAATAAAAATTGAGAGAGATTTTTGCTAATAGACTTTCCCTGTAAGAATTCGTAATGATGATATTTGTGACAATAAAAACACAAAGGGAACAGAGCTACTTGGGAGCAAATTATTTTGTATACTATTGAAACTACATTGGTATTAACTTAAACTAGATTGTTGTAAATTAATATGTTAATTGTAATCCCTAGGACAATAACTAGAAAAATAACTAAAAAATATATTGAAAGAAATGAGATGGAATTAAATAGGTACATTAGAAAATATCTATCAAAAACAAAGGAAAGTGGTAATGGAGGAACGGAAGAACAAAGAAACATATAACACATATAGAAAACAAGTAACAAAATGGTAGAAGTTCTTCCTTATCAGTAAATATATTAAATGTAAATGGATTCAACTCTTCAATTAAAAGGCAAAGAATGTCAGAATGGATTTTTAAAAAGCCATGATGTAACTATATGCTGTCTACACATAAACTACTAGAGATCCAAAGACACAAATTGGTTTAAAGTGAAAGGGTGGAAAAAAGATATTTCATGAAAATGATAACCAAAGGAAAATAGGATTTACTATAACAATACCAGAAAAAATACATCTTAAGACAAAAATTCTTACAAGAGATGAAGATACATGTTATATAATGGTAAAAAGATCAATCCATCAAGAAAATAGAACAATTATAAACATACATGCCCCTAACAAGTAAGCTCCAATATATGTGAAGAAAAATTGGCAAAATTGAAGAAATAGATAATTTTATAATAATAGTTACAGACATCAACACTCCACTCTTGATAATGGATAAAACCACTAGATAGAAAATAAACAAGGAGATATATGACTTAAACAACACTATAAACCAACTAGACTAAGAGACATGTATAGACTACTCCACCTACCAAGCAGACTACACACTCTTCACAAGTGCACATGGAACATTCTCTAGGATAGACCACATGTTAGGCCACAAAACAACTCTTAATAAATTTAGAAAGATTAAAATCATGCAAAGTATGTCCCCTGGCCACAATGGAATGAAATTAGAAATCAATAACAGAAGGCAATCATGTTAATTCATAGATATGTGGAAATTATAGGACACACTCTTAAAAAACCAATGAGTCAAAAAGAAATCACAGGGGAAATTAGAAAGTACTTTGAGACAAATGAAAATGAAAATACTAGATACCAAAAACTTGTGGGATGCAGTGAAAGCAGTGCACACAGGTATATTTATAGCCATAAGCACATACATTAAAAAAGAAGAAAGATCTCAAATCAATATCCTGACTTTCTACCTTAAAGAACTAGAAAAAGAAGAGCAAACTAAACCCAAACCAAGCAGAAGCAAGGAAACAGCAAAGATTTAAGTGGATATTTACAAAATAGAGAAGAGAAAACAATAGTGAGAATCAACAAACCAATATTGGTTCTTTTAAAACATTACCAAAATTGACAAACTATTAGCTATAATGGACAAAAAAAAATTAGACTGAAATTACTAAATTCAGGAATGAAAGTGTGACATTACAACCAACTTTACAGGAAACAGAAATGCTTATTGGTGAATACTATGAACAATTGTATTCCAAAGAATTATATAACTTAGATGAAATAGAAAAATTCCTAGAAACATGCAAACAAAACTGATTCAAGAACAAATAAAAAATCTAAACAGTACTATAAATGTAAGGGGATTTAACCAGTAATAAAAAAAAATTCCAACAAAGGAAATCTCAAACCAGATGGCTTTCTGGTGAGTTCTATCAAATATTAAAGAAAAATTAACACCAATTCTTCTCAAACACCTCCAAAAATCAGAAGAGAAGAAACACTTCATAATTCATACTATGAGACAAAGACATCACAAGAAAACAAAACTACAGACCAATAACCTTTACGAATATAGATGCAAAAATGCTCTACAAAATACTAGCAAAGCTAATCCAGCAGTTTATTAAAAAGATTATACACTATGATAAATTGGGATTTTTTCCACGAATGTGAGGGTGATACAACACATGAAAATCAATTAATGCAATACTTTATAATAAAAAAATGAAGGAAAAATAACTACATGATCATCTCAATTGATGCAGAAAAAGTATTTGACAAAATTCAACACCCTTTCATGACAAAAAAATAACAACTCAACAAGCTAGGAATAAAAGGAAACTTCCTCAATGTAATGAAAGCATCTAACAAAAATCCACAGCTAACATCAGACTTAATGGTGACACATTGAAAACTTTCCCCCTAAGATCAAGAATAAGACAAGGGTGTCCATTCTTGCCACTTGTTTAACTCAATAATTAATAATAAACTATGAAAAGCTCCAAATCAGAATTTGAGTTACTGACATTATTTTCTATAGGACAAAATGTATGTGCATTGGTAAGAATAGGAATCATTTACATTGGAATGG
The DNA here is from genome assembly GCF_020826845.1 of Diceros bicornis minor. Taxonomy (NCBI): domain Eukaryota; kingdom Metazoa; phylum Chordata; class Mammalia; order Perissodactyla; family Rhinocerotidae; genus Diceros; species Diceros bicornis. The sequence goes on along the minus strand of NC_080781.1, from coordinate 99,017,896 downwards.
ACAGTGAACAGTGGCATTACTATCAGTTTTTTACAAGTTAACTTCCACGCCTTACAGAGTGGTAAAACAGCCGAATCAATCAAAGACAATGAAAGAGGGTTACCTATATACAATGAGATAATCCCCATAGTGTCCACTAGTCAATGCTCAGCATTCCACTGAAAGTGCTCTCAGTAATCTTGTGCCCATTACTAAGTCTTTGACATGTGTTCTAGGCATACTCATTTTAAAAGACATGCCATTATTTAAGAGAACACCTTACCTAGGCTCCCCTCCCCCAGCATAATATCCAAAGCCAACACATAAGGAAGGACTTATCGGGGCGGCCCCATGGCTTAGCAGTTAAGTGCATGCGCTCTGCTACTGGTGGCCCAGGTTCGGATCCAGGCACTGATCCAGGCGTGCACTGACGCACCGTTTGTCCAGCCATGCTGAGGTGGCATCTCACATACAGCAACTAGAAGGATGTGCATCTATGACATACAACCATCTACTGGGGCTTTGGGGAGAAAAAGGGAAAAAAAGGAGGAGGATTGGCAATAGATGTTAGTTCAGGGCCGGTCTTCCTCAGCAAAAAGAGGAGGATTGGCATGGATGGTAGCTCAGGGATGATCTTCCTCACACACAAAAAAGGATTTATCAAAATCTAACTTCCAAATTAATATACTGATAAGGCATAGATGCTTCTTATGTCACTGAAAGCCTAATTTATTGTATAGGAATTTAATTTTCAACAAAAGAACAAAGGTGGCAAAATTTAATGTTATAAAAGGTATTAGAAAATGTAAAGCACTCATTTGGGAATCTTATTGTTTGATCATCCTCAATAGACTGTGAAGTTATTGTGTGGAGAATTCCTAGCAGTAATATTTGCCCTCATGTTGATTTAATTGTGAATTCTCACCTTGAAGGCTTAGATATTTTATTCAAGGATAGATTGAAGTACTGGATACTTGTGTATACCCAAGGTCCTCTGACAAATTGGGAATAGATTAAAACTAGTTGGGCGATGTCAGTATCCTGAAACGATCACATTGTTCTAAAGGTGTATATGAATCTAGCACTAGAGGATATATTGGGACAGAGACAAAGAATGAGGTCACAGGGCAGTTTAATGGTTTTACTGAAGAAATTTCCCTATTAATTGTTTATCTTAAGAATATGTTAGTTTTTTAGTAGAAAAATGACTCAAAATGTTACTTCTAGGTTTTGTGGAACATGCCTTATCTGAGTGGTGAACATGATGTAATCTATGCAGAAATAGAAGCATAATGATGTACACCTGAAATTTATACAATGTTATAAACCAATGTTATTGCAATAAACAACAACAACAAAAAAAACCTAAAAGAGAAAAGCAAAATATTAAAAAAAATAAAATGTAGTTATGCATCATTCCTACCATAATCTGAATCTAATCATGAGAAAACATCTGACAATTGAGAAATATTCTAAAAAATAAATGGCCTAAATACTCAAAAAAAAAAAAGTCAATGTCAGTAAAGATGAATAAAGGCTGAAGAAGTGTTCCAAAAAAAAAAAAATGATTCACATTAAGAGGTAGACAAATGAGAGTTTCAAGGGATATGAAAATATGCTATGGAATTGTTTTAAAAGCCTATTCATAGAGTTTGTAAAATATATGTATGAATAGAATAAAAAAAATTAGAGGGGGCTGGCCTGGTGGCGCAAGCGGTTAAGTGCACGTGCTCTGCTGCGGTGGCCCGGGGTTCGCCAATTCGGATCCGGGGCGTGCACCAACGCACCACTTGTCAAGCCATGCTATGTCAGCGTCCCACATAAAGTGGAGGAAGATGGGCGTGGATATTAGCCCAGGGCCAGTCTTCCTCAGCAAAAAAAGAGGAGGATTGGCAGATGTTAGCTCAGGGCCAATCTTCCTCACCAAAAAAAAAAAAAAATTGGAGGAATAGACATGTGTTTATGTTGAAACTTTCCACCAATTGTTAGAATTTTCAATGAGCATTCTTATGATAATGGAAAAAAGATATGGAAATAATATATCCCATTGCGTTACACAGCACACTGTTTTGAGAGGAAGATACACAGACATACAGGCTAGTCTTGTCAATAAGTGATGGTGAACTGTACCGTGAGCTAGAGAGTCTTGCCTGTGAACCTTGTCTCCAGTCGCTTTAGTGTCCTGGATGTGTTTCCCTTTCAGTCTCACTGTGCAGAATACCAGCTCTAGTCAGCAGATGGCACTTATCTATATTCCTATGATTCCTCAGAAAAAAGAGGTGTTACATTTATATTTTGAAAAGGATGCTTATGATACAACATGGGGCACAATACAAACATAAATCCATACATGCAATGGAATAATAACGCAGCTTACACAAACTGACGTAGAACATTATGTAGTGATATGGAATGATTTAAGTTGTATGCAAAAAGAAAATTCTAGAATCACATGCATTGAGTGACTAAATTTGGGGAGAAAATTCCATGAAATAGAATATACACACACGTATACCTCCTTCTCATTAACTGAGGAGGACGAACCCCCTGAGCATTCTTGTAGGCTGCACACAGACATGAGGGGATGTAGTGGACCTTCTGATTTCTCACCACCTTGCAATGCAGATGGTACTTGGCATTCTGACTCATCACTGTGTTGTCCTTTTTGGAGAGAAATGGTGAGAGAGAGTTGATGTTTTGTAAGTCAGCTCATGAGACTATATGAAGCAGATTTATGGCCACCTTCCTGAATTCTACAAGAAGAGTTGTTCTCAAAGTTTTTGTTCAGAGGACCCCAAAAGCTTTTGTTTAGGTGGCTTATGTCTGCCAATATTTGAAAATTAGAAAATAATGATAAGCACTTTTAAATGTATTTATTTATTTGTTAAAAATAACAATGTTAAAGCGATTTCATGCTTAAATAAAAAGCACAAGCTTTATGAAAAATAACTATATTTTTGAAAACAAAGTTTCCATTTTATTTAGTGACCTTTGAACAACCTTTGAAGGTAGACACATTATCACTTTATTTCTCCAAAATGGAGACTAGGGAAGAGTATGATTAAGCAGCATGCTGAAAGTCACACAGTTGATGAGTGGCAGAGCTGAGACTCAACCCTTCACCTGTCCTGAAAGTCTCTGATTTTAAATGAGTGATCACAGGAAACACCCCTCTATTTGCCCTCCCTGAGAAATGAGATAGGCTAAATTGTGGGTCTTGATAACTATCTCCGTTTCCTGTGCCCTAAGAACCTGTTGAAATCCTTCATGTAGTTTGCACACTGGTGTATCTCTAACCTAGCATGGCCCATCTCTTGTGGATCCCGCATAGAATGGGATGACTTTGTTTTGCTCTAGAGTGCACAGATCCAGTGATGTGCTGGAGCTGGCTCGGACCAGTGCATGAGAGAAGATTCTTTGCATCACTTGCCAACTCAGCATTCGGTGACATCATCTTCTGGATAAAAAATGTAGGCCACGGTGGGAGTTTTAAACCAGGGAACCTGGAAACACTGGAAACCAGAACTACATGCCTCCTCACCTGAGGGCCTGTTCCATGCACTGCCCAGGACTGACCACACAGGCATCCCTTCTAAGCTTATTATAGGAGAAAGTGCTACATCATAGTGCAGCTTTGTCTCTCTAACGTGAGTGACTGTGTGTGACAGGACTTGTGTGTGCTTATGTACCCTAATGATAACTTTGTGCAGTACTTATCAACCCTACTGAATTTTTAAAAATGTTAGCATGGTTGTAAGAAGCCTACCAGTGAGCATATTATCCACTGGCAGTGTGGTTTCAGCATTACCTGTGCAGAGCAGATTCCCAAATGTGAGCTACTTAGTTTTATCTTCCTGTTACCCTAGGGCACGGGGTACTTTGTGGGAGTTGCTTCTCTCCTTAGGAACCATTTTGTCCTCGCAACCCTAACAACACATATTTGTCCAAATGTAGGCCCTGCTTCCTTTGACCCTGGCAAAACCTGATATTCTAGTTTGCCTTCTTCTGACATCCAGACACTCTGTCTTCTGCAGGTCATTTGTTTCTTTTTTTTCTGAGGAAGGTCAGCCCTGAGTTAACATCCATGCTAATCCTCCTCTTTTTTTGCTGAGGAAGACCGGCTTTGTCAATATTGCCAATCCTCCTCCTTTTTTTTTCCCCAAAGCCCCAGTAGATAGTTGTGTGTCATAGTTGCACATCCTTCTAGTTGCTGTATGTGGGACGCGGCCTCAGCATGGCCGGAGAAGCGGTGCGTCGGTGCGCACCCGGGATCTGAACCCGTGTCGCCAGTAGAGGAGCGCGCGCACTTAACCGCTAAGGCACGGGGCCGGCCCTGCAGGTCATTTTAAAGTGACCAAGAATTCACAGGCTTCTACCTGCACAAAGGCACCTGGCCTCTTGTGTTATGACTGGTTGAAAGGTGGTTTGTAACAGAAACTGGAACATGAGTCTGTGTCTCTAATAGGAAAACCGTACTTTTTAACCTCTCTTTACTTTCCCAATAACCCTCGTGTAAAAAGCTCCCTTTCTCTAAATGCGTATTCCATGGAAAACTTCAAGTATTGTATCTAATATTTCATTCATTCATTCATTGGATTGCGCATGGTATAAGTGACTGAGATCAAGAGCAACGCTCTGCTTCTGAGGATGTACGTGTGTTTCCTGGTTTCCTAAGAAGGCTAACAACAACAAGAACGTTTTGAATAACATTCTGGTTTCTATGACAACTGGAGTATGCCATTTTATGCCGGAGGCAGAAACATTTAACAAGGATATTTACAGGCTGGAAGGATGGACTAGCAGCAAAAATATGCAGCCTACTAGATGTGTACTATCACTGTGAGATAGTGTGTGTGTGCTTGTTTGTATGTGTGTGTATTGGGAAGGTGAGGTATTTAGTTGGGGATTAGGGACTATAAACCCTCTTGCTTTATTGAAGGAGGTGGAAGATCCTACTGAAGAGACCCTGAGGTGATGTGTCACCTTTCTGTATCCTAAGATGATACATGTTGTATGGAGGCATTGTGATCTGAGTTCTTTAAAGCAGAGGTCTCTAAATATTTCTGATCTTATACCACTGTTTAACAAAGAGTTTTGCTTTTTTAAAGATGTACTTTACTCATTTTATATTTACTTCTAATAAGAAATTATTATGTGTACGTTATGGGAGAGAAAACTTGAAGTCAACATGTGATGAGATAAAATGATTAGGATAGGAAGCTCTAATGTGACTTTGTGCAACTTTGAGGTTAATATGGTGCTCACCTTGAGTAACTGACACATAGATTAAGAAAGATCTTCTCTTTTAAAGACAAATTTACTGTCATCACACTACTAATTAAAATTTGTAAATGGCTCCCCATTTATCGTATAAGCATTAGATATGACCTCCTTGACAAAGGTTCTGATTTCTGTTTTTGAGGTTTAGGAAGTGGATGTTGCTATTGTTATAGTTATTTTTGTATTTATTATGTTTCAAAAGAAAGTCATAGCATCTAAAGGACTTACTGTTGCATTTGCAATCAGGATATGTGCTTTAGAAATAAGTAGGTACTGGGGAAAGGATTTCTAAGTCTCTTTCTCCGCACCAAATCTTATATGCTGCTCTGTGATGCTGAGACTCTCATGCTATCATTAAATGAATACTTATCTAAGTTATTATTTATCTCAATAAATAATAAGGGGACCAGTAAACTATTAAACACTTTTCAAATGAGAATTTGAGTTACTAATATCGTTTCTCTGTAGGACAAATTGTAGTGCATTGCTAAGAATCATTTGCATTGCTATGGACGGGAAACATTGGCATTACTATCAGTTTTATACATATCAATTTATGTAGCTTATAGATTGGTAAACTAGTCTAGTCAATTAAAGACAGTGAAAAAGCCATACCTCTGTAGAATGAGCTAATCTCTGGAGGGTCCATTAACCAATGCCTGACATTCCATTGTAAGGCCCCAGTAATCTCTTGTGCCTATTTCCAAATCTTTGACATGTTTTCCAGGTAGGGAGGTATTAAGAGAAGTGCTCACATTTTAAGAGAATTCCTCACTAGAAGTGTTTTGTTTTTGTTTTTATCCCCTGCATGAATGTTCAAAGCCACCACTCTGGTCAGCAGGTGGCACTTATGATATTGTGCTCAGTATGAGTAGCTGACACGCAAATTAATAAACATTCTCAATAAACATTCTTTTATTTATTCTTGGTAAAGGAAATAAACAAATTTCCTGCCATCACACCACTACCTGAAATCCATAAATGGCTCTCCATTTATTATATAAGCATAACATACAAGCTTCTTAACAAAGGTTCTGATATTTGGTTTTGCTTTTAGAAAGTGGATATTGCTGATGTTAGAGTTATCTCTGTATTTATTATGTTTCAAAAGAAATGCGTGGCATCTAAAAGACTTGCAGTTGCATTCTTTGTCAGGGTATGTGCTTTAGGAAGAAGCAGGTGCTAGGTAAAGGATATCTAAGTCTCTTGGCTCCATATTCTGTACTCTGTTCCATGATGCTGTGACTGGGAGTCTGCCAAGCCCATTTTGCCTTTACCAACCTGCTCCCTGTTAGGCTCTGCCAGTCAGGTTCACCAAAAGGAGATAGGAAGTGTCAGGGAAAGAGAAGAATGTGCCTTCCTCTCTGTTCCTATACCTCTCAGTGTCACCTGAATAAAGGCCTTACACAAAAACAAGGCAATATGATTTCAGTAGGGGAAGGATGTCCAAAATATAGTTTTTGTCCAAACTTCAAGGACTCTCCATAAGAAGTCCCCTTAGAAAGACCAGCACCAGCATACTGGTAAGCAAACTCTCTCTTTTGAGCTCTGGGTCTCAGCTTTGATGGTGGCCTCCTCTGAGATCTTGATGCTCTGGCATGAGGAGACATCGAGTCACTATCATCAGTGGTAGATGTCTCAGGTTTCAGGGGTCTCTCCTCTGATCTTCCTCAGAAACTACTTCTAGCTTGGCAACCCCTTTTCTTCAGAATCTGTGTCTTGGCTCTGAAAGACCCATCCTCTAAGCTTACGAGGTCTCACAACCACTATCTTCCCTTGGTTTTTCCAGACCTAAGTCCAAGCTCCTTCCTATCATTGCTATCTCCATGTTACCTCATTGTTTCCTTTATACCTTTTCAGCATCAAAACAATTCTTTAAAGTTAACTCTGATTAAAAAAAAAAAAGAAAAAGAAAAAAAGGAGGGCCTCTGCTTGTATTAACCATGTTTGTTTTTGTTTTTGTCTCTTCCCTTTTAGGTTTTCCCTTTGGCTTTGTTTTCTAGGAGTTTTACTATAATTGGCCTATGGGGGTGTGTGTGTGCATGTGTGTGTGTGTATTTGTGTCCGTGTGCATATGTGAATGTTATATTTGAGGGTTTTTTTTTTAGCATATCTTGAATATTCCACTTGATATTGTTTATTATTTTGGAAAGTTCTTGGCTATTTTTCCTTCCCAGGAGCAATATTCTTACTTTCCCAGGCTTTCTCCCAGAACTCCTTGCATATCTCTTATGTGGTTAGATATATAAATTTTAATAATGAGTATGTCCTTTGATCAATATAGAATATCAGTCTAAGAACTCTTCAAAGATATTTTCCTTACATTCTCTTTGTATGGTATCATTTTACTATGGTTTCTTTCTTTACATTCACTTATGTACGATATTTCATTTCATATATTCTTAAAATCTCTATAAAGTTATATTTAGGTGCATATCTATATGTAAATGCATTCTCTTTGTAATCTTTTACAATATAATGGGGGAAAGTCAAGTCTACATTTACCATCCACTTTCATCCTTGTTACTCTCTTATTTTGTATGTAACCATGTTATTAAATTTCTGTTTATCATTCAAGACATTGTCCCATTTTTATCCTCAGATAAGCATATATAGCATTGTTCTTCACATGTATGTGTGTTTTACATAACCCACATCATTTGTACTTCATTGATCTCTGATTATATTAACCTGAAATTTTCTTCTACGACAGTGCATTTGGATCTTCATCAGTCTTTGTAATGGGTAAATAACATATCCTTGTTGGCTTAGAATCCTTGTTGGCTTAGACTATCAGTTTTTCAGTCTGTCCCATGGATAGCACTTTGCTTATGTCTAATTTTGTTATTGTTGTTATGATGAACTACAATGCAATGACTTATCTTGTGAACACGGGCGACTCCTTATCCTGGTGCGCAACACAGTGAAATCAACAGGTTCTGAAAGACACTTTGTTCCTTCACTTGGATGTTGGTAATCGTGAATATTTAACCTTCAGGAAAAGAAGCTACTCTTGACTTTTTAATTCAAAACACTATATGTGATGTTATTAAAATTACAGGGGATACTGGATGCCTTTCCTGTGGCAGGGTAATAGGGACTGAAGGGTTAAAAGGTCACTTTTGAAAGAAAGTTGGCCTACTGGGCTGGAGAAACAACTTGAGTTTTGTAAAGGAATGGGCTTTGAAAGGGAGAGAATTCACTCTAGTCTTAAAATAATGCTCTAAAATTAAACCATAAATTTTGTATAGTTCCTTTTCTGGGGCACTCATGTTTTTCCTTTTCTAAGTAGGAGATGGTCTTCTAGGGTGTGTACCTGAAGAATAGGTTTTGTGACTAGTTATTTGTTTAGGAAGATATTAAAAGTCAGAGATTCAGTACTGAAAGTTTGGTAAGTTGAATGCATATGTGCATATTTATGGTCATATGACATAATTTGGAAAATGAGAAATAAATCTAATTTTTTATTCCTAATTAATAAACTGAGGGCAATTTCACGAGTCCTCAGTTTATAATAGTTGCCATTTAAGTGTTATGTACAAAAAACAACTCTCCTGAAGTTAGGCATGACACCTTTGAAGAAATATATGAACGACATAGGAGAAAAATTTTAAAGATAGAAATTCTTACCCAATTGTTCCAAAAATTCACTGCTAACTCAATGAAATCTTAAAAGCTTTTAAAAAAGTACATGTGAAGATTTGTGGTAAAATAAATCTGGAGATGGAAAGGTGCAATAATAGGCAAGAATGTATTTTCCTTAAAAAAGTAATTTTATAGACTATGCCTTTATTATGATAAAGGAAACTTCCAACTCATATTTTATGAAACTACTGTTTTTGGAGGCTTTAAAATTATAAAGGCTAAATCTTACAGGAAGTTCTACAAAATAGCTAGTAATTTAGGGAAGGGGAACTGGGGTAAAGATGAGAGAAAATGAATTGCTGCCTCCAGATAATGGTATGGTGGGGTTTATATCAAGAAAAGTACCCTTCTTTTGAGAGAATTCCGTACTGAAAATTGTTTATCTTTTTTCCTCAGAAGTAGTTAAGCCCTCACTTGAGATAGGAGTTAACAAAATAGAGCTTCCAAAATAATTCCTTCCACAATCATGGCTTTTGACTGGAGAAATAATTTGCATCAAATTCTTTCATTCCTTAACTAAAGAGCAAATGTCATAGGACAGAAGTTAAATAGGGACTTCAAAGAATTAAACTACTCAATTGAAAAATTTATTTCTTGATGATCTAAAATTGACCATGGTATTATAGATTTCAGAGTTGTCAATTATTGTATTTCCCTTTTGTTTTAATCTCATTGTGTATTCACACTTTTCAGACAGTGTTTGGCTCAATTCTAAAGTGAGATATCAGATACACTTTTCATAAATATGGACCTGTGAGAAATTGAATTTATTTTAAAAGTTAGTGTGGTGTTTTTCAATGTTCTATGGCATTGGTACTGGTGTGCAAAAGAGGATCAATATTTGTACATCTTTATTTTTTTCTCTATCTCTTTCTCTCTATCTGTCTATCCTTCTAGAGGAAGAGAAGAGAGAGGTATTCCTATTAGTTATAAATATGAAAAGAAAAATATCTGTAAGCTTATATATAAGGGACCAAACATGTGGTGAGGAAATAGTTTAACTTTTTTATTTAACAATCTTACCTTCTGATTGTTTCTCTCAAGCATGCATTGCTTTTGTAATCAGAAAATAACCATAATTGATATTTTGATTACACGTTGAATATACTTCAATAAAAGGTTTCACACTTAAAAATATATAAGCAAAAGTAAATATCAACAAATATTAAAATAGGTTGTACAATTTTTAAAATGACTTTTTGATATCTTATATAAACATTTGTATACATTGAATAAAAATTCTGGGGTGTGTGGACTCAAATCTTTACAAAAAACATTCCTGGGTGATTGAAATACTGATGCTTAATATATATATATATATACATATATATATTTAATTTTAAATACCATTGCAGCTTTCCTTGTGAGTATTTGGATAATAAGTAAGTAAGTGAAGCTGAAAATAACACTGATACTGGAAATAGAAATATCTGCAGGAATGTGTACAAGCAGTGAGCATGGCATATATGAATCAATGTATCAGGTCTGCTGTGAATGTGGTGTGTGTGTGTGTGTGTGTGTCTTGGAGTGTGAGGAGGTATTTGTTTGGGAGCTGATCAATCTAATTTTGTGGAAAAAGCTTACAAGTCCTGCTGAGGAGAGACTGAAGTGACTGAGTCACCTGTTTTCCCTCTCCCTTTTTTTCTGTGTCCTCAGATGACACCTGTAGTTTGAGAGCTGATTTGTCTCTGAGTTGTCTAAAACTGAGGCGTCCAATCCTGTATGATCATGGACCCCATTCAAAAAAAATGCCTGTGCAGGTTATTGCCAAAATATGTATATTTAAATACCATTACATACTACATATTATATACACAAATTTGTGTAAACATGTACATATATGCATTTATTATGGAAACAATTTTTACATTATGAAACACAAAATTTCAGGATAATAAGAGCTAAAATATACAAGTGAATTATAATACATATTTCTAAAATGTATACAGAAAACTGGAAAAATATAGTCCAGCCCATTAACACAGTATATCTGAGTGAGAAGGGGGCAAGAGAGAGATTCAAAGAACAATTTCATTTTTCACATTATTCATTTCTGTATTGTTTAAAATTAAAAAAAAACATTTTGGAAACATCAAGGTAATCTTTTTAAAAGAAATTCACTAACAATGATGTTGAAAATATTTATTTACGTGAAAAAGTGTTCAAATATGCCATTGAGTGAAGAAATACATTTTTATGTAGTATGTGCATATATGTGTATACGGATGCATAGGAAATGTGTTGGAAGCATATGCACCATCATAGTAACAGTGAACATCTATAATGTGCTGTCTTTTCTGTATATCTTACTGCATATATTATTGTCTCTACAAGAGCCTTTATTGTTGTTTTAGAATAAAAACACATTAACATCAAAGACCCCAGTTTGGTTTCATTCACACAAACACAGTCACACAGACACACACACAGGGTACTATTAAATCTATGTGGCCAAAAAAGATGCTATCATGAAAGCAGTAGTTTGCATTATTCTGAAATAGAAATGGACTAGCATAAACTGAGTAACATGACATGGAAATGTTTTGATATGCAGCGGAAGGAGGAAAATAAACATTACAACTACAAGATGGATGAGATAAAGTTATCATTTCTTTTCAGAAAAACATACATTATAGAGTTGGAGTGGGTAAAATTATTAATCAAAGCCATTTTATTGGTTTGATTTTCTTCCTGCTTTGTATTCTATCAATTGACATTAGATGTGCATAGTACCTAGACTACCACATTTGATGCTATTTGAGCCCTGGAAGAGAAATGCGCTTCAAAAGTGCTGAGTAAGGTAAAAGCTACGCTGGACAGCAGTAAAAGTGAGAATCAAGAGATCCAGCTCACAGAATCATATCTACCATGATCCATGTAGTATTGGGTAAGATAGTTCCCATTTTACTAAACATGTTTTTGCAATTATTTTATGTTGAGATTGTGGTACAATTGATTTTCTCCTTGCTCTTACTTCTTTCTATGATAACAGTCACAGATTTGGTGTTGGGAAACAACAAAATATTTTAAACCACAATATAGGAGTGAAGATATGCAGGTACCAGCTGAAGTCCTGTACCTCAAGCAAGCTTATGTTGTTTAATTGTGATAAATATACTTATCATAAAATTTACCATTTTCACCATTTTTAAGCATGTAGTTCAGTGGCATTAAGTACATTCATGTTGTTGCGCAACCATCAGCACCATCCATCTCCAGAAATTTTTTTATCTTCCAAAACTGAAACTCTGTATACACTAAATAATAACTCCCCATTCCATCCTCCACCCAGCTCCTGGAAACCACCATCCTACTTTCTGTCTCTATGATTCTGACTAATCTATGAGCTTAAGGTACTGTAGTACTCATATAAGTCGAATCACACATTATTGGTCCTTTTGTAACTGGATTATTTGACTTAGCATAATGTCTACAAGATTTAGCATTGTTGCAGCATGTGTCAGAATCTCCTTCCTTTTTTAAGGCTGGATAATTTTCCATTGTATGTAGATATCACATTCTGTTTATAATTCGTCTCATAATGAACATGGATTAGTTCCACATTTTGGCTATTGTAAATAATACTGCTGTGAACATGGGTATACAAATATCTGTCCTAGTCCCTGACTTCAATTCTTTTGGGTGTATATCCAGAAGTTGAATTGCTAGATCATAATGCTATTTATCATTTCTAAAACCATGTTTAATTCTATAAAAATAAAGTATTTTATTTTTAATTTTATACATAATTTAATTTTTAATTTCATGGTGATGGACCATACAGCTTTCCATAATGACTGCCCCAGTTTACATTCCCACCAGCAGTGCACAAGGGGTCCAATTTCTCCACGTTCTTGCCAAACCTTGATATTTTCTGTTTTGCTTTGTTTTGTTTTTAGATAATAGCCATCCTAATAGGTGTGAACTAGTATGGCACTGAGACTTTAATTGGCGTTTCCCTAACGAGTAGTGACATTGAGCAAATTTTTGGGGGGAGTGATATAATTCCAATGTCCATGGAATTATAAGAAACATGCAAACTGTTCCTTACTACCCCTACTGAAAGCACATGACACAGCTGGGTGAAGGACCTTTGTTGGGGTGAAAATGATAGCAAAAGGAAGCAGAAAGGAAATGCAACCTGCTTCTCTCTCCTCTTGATTTCCTGTCTCTCTGTGGCATTCTCAATGACCAGACTCAAACAGTTGGTAAAGGACAAAGGGGCGTCAGAGTCCTGGTCACAGCACTTATGCACACTTTAAGGAATGTTGAACCGAGAGATTCAGATATCCCTTACCCACTATCTGCTTCCTCTTAAAGCATATTTCATACAAGGAAGTCAGCAATGAGTACTGAAGAGATTGTGCATCTCTTTCAAAACATAACTTATAGACTGAATTACTAACCACATCATCAACAATATCTACTGGCAGGCACCCAAACTGACAGAAAACAGTCTTTGTTAAAGGACTTGTGCCTTATGTTACAGGTAAAGGGAAGCCACATTGAGATTTAAATTACTCTTGAGAGAAGACATAAATATTCCTTTAGAGAACTGGTTTCCAAAGCGATGCTCAGCTATGCAAGTGGCTATAAGTAACATGACGATGTATTGGAGCCCAGAAAAATAACAGTAGATTTTTCCAAACATTTAAAATCTAAACCTTTATTTAACAGGGTTTAGCAAATTAAAGGCCAATGGCTGTTTCTGGCCCGCTGCCTATTTTTTTTTAATTTTTTTTTATTGGAACATAACTACCCTCATTTTTTATCTTGACATCTGAGGCTGCTTTCCTGTTACAATGGCAGAATTGAGTAATTGGGACAGAGACTTGTCTGACTACCAAAGTAAGGGTATCTAATACCTGGCATTTCACTGAAAAAATTTGCCAACTCCTGTTTTATAACCTCAAGTTTGTGTGTGTTTTTTAAGGTGCCAAAGCGATTATTATTCTATGTAAAGATAGAATTACATATGACACATCTTTAAAGTACTAGAATAAAGCTTTCTTAAACAAGGATGCTTGCCTAGCAAAGTGCAGAGGCCTCTATTTTATGAAATAGATATCAAATTGCCCACCTAGCATAGGGGTCCCACCATCTTAGTTCACAGAACCAGGGAAGGAAAAACACTGGCTGGTGACTCAGCCTCTTCATGATCCTCTTAGCAAGAGTTGCCAGTGTGTCTCCCACAAAAAAGAATGGATGAAGCACCTTCAACCCTCAGTATATAACTCAGCCCATAAACACAGACACACACAAACAGGCTATGATGATATATTTTGAATAGGCCTGTAATTGATGCAGGTTTTCCCCTTTTCTGCCTGTAATTCTATCCAATCAACCTACCAGGAAATAATCACATAGACAGTTGTCGTAAAAAAACAAAGTGTTATCACATTTCCTACATTGGTGTGTAGCATTGTACGGAAACAGAGACATACATTCACTCTCAGAGTGAGAGTCATAACTGAGAGGTCAGCCACTTTAGCCTATACCACTCCAACTACAACTAATGAATGAACAAAATCACATTAAGGAACATACTAGCAACCCACCTTTAAATAGCAGGTATTTCCTGGAACAAATTTTTCACACAATGGGTAATACAGAAAGTTTAAGATTGTTTATCGGCTCAGAATTCCCATCAGACCCACTGTTAGGATTAACCTGGAACCAACATCACCACATGCTTGGTCCTGAAGGGATGCCAAAATTCACAAGCCTCCAAAATTACCTCCAATGCTCAGTGGCCACAGTTGACCCCTGGACTCAAGGACGAGGAGGAGGCATTGAAAATACGTCTGAGATGCCCTTCACTAAGTGCCTCAGGACTAACTTCCATGTTAAGAGGGCTCTGACTGTTTGCCACCATTGGCCAGCAGAAACGCACACTCAGTTCTACTAAACTTGTGTCATGGGAATTTCTGGTAGCAGACCCTGATGCACACAAGGTCCAGTCAGTTCCTAACACTGCTTTATTGCCTCACTCTCCAGGCATAAGTCACCGCAACCCCAGTCAACAAGAAACTCCCTTGGCGTTTGAGTCACAAGATGCACATATACTTTCCATGACACATTACATTTATCTTTAGAGCATCAGTGTTGTACCAGACCGTAAAGTCTCACATGTAACTCACACTGCTACAACTGAGCGAATGAAGTAGAAGAGAAAATGTCGGAACCTGACACTGTGATGACTCTATGCAGAACACAGGGCCAAAGCGGTATACGGGAAAGGGTTTTTTCCTTTGAACAATAGTAAATTGTGATCAGAGATACTCTCAGTATAGCAGGATGTCACGAGGGTGGCATGCCCACGAACTCTCAGGATACTTTGAATAAACATCACGATAGGAGAAGCCAGAGATTTCAAACTCTCCATGTACAGAGGAAGAAAAGTCTCACGTGGAGTTAATGTCTGGGCCCAAACAGACTGGTCAATATATGGAAATATACATATAAAGATAATAGTGAGATGGAAAAGAGTCCTGACAAGAGATTGAACTCCTACGGACTGCCCTGTGTTCGGCAGTCACTGAGAAATGAATTTACGCCAGTGACATTTTAGAATTCGCTTTGCTTAGGCAATGCTGGAATCTACACACTGCTGATGGATAAGGATGATCAGTTGCACGACTCTTAAAGATATGATAGGTTAAGAATTTTGAAAAGAAATTGAATGAGGTTTCACACACAAAGGAGCACAGAAACTTATCAGTGTGCACAAATATATATGTTTCTGTTACATATAGATAGCTAGCTTAGAGAGACCCAACTGCTTTATGATGTAGTTTATCTCAGAATTAAGAAGCAAAAACAAAAAAAAACTTTGTCTTTGATCCTGGGATCTCTTTTTCAAGAATCCGCCATATTCTGCCTGGGATACACGGGAGCAAGGCCAGGCGGCACAGTCATGCCTGTATATAAATCAAGGAAAGTTTTCACCAGTTTGTGAGGAAAAAAACAAGACAGATATCATGACTCACATTCCAGCTGCTATTTTTTTTTCATGGATGTAAAATAGTGGGGTAGTTCCATGGGTAGGTTTTCAACCAGAGAATCATTCAGAAAATTAGCTGAGGTTTGAGTGTGGCACTGCCACTTAAGTAGTGTATGACTGTAAGCATTTTCCTTAGCTGCTCTGTTTTCTAGTCTCCTTTTATGACAAATAGACAAAATATCAACACATCTTCAGCACAAAGATTGACTAGAGGTCACAAACGTGCACTGTGTTTCATCTGGAAATCAAGGATGAACAAAAGTGTTAAAAAATCCAAGGTTATTTCTGGTAATACGGAGGTGACCGCAGTCCATGGGGGCATTAGATTTCAATCTGGAAATACTAGACTCCAATTGTCAGCCTTTACATTGCCAGTAGATAAATATTTAGATATTTATCTAAACTTTCTCACGGGCTACATGAGGAAGAAAAATGAGATTTATTGCACACGCTCAATTCCATAATAAGGAAACATTCAAAATACGATGGCCAGTCAATAGTTAAAGTTACCTTCTTTAATAATAAAGGAATGCAAATGCAAAAGCATCCCATATTTCCACCTCTTAAGATTGGTAAAACAAAAGAAGAATGGCAAAATGTGGATAATCTAAACTCTGAGGAAACAGGCACCAGTGAGGGGCAGCGTTGCTGTTTCCCAAGATCACACAGGTGAGATGTGGAGCACCCAACTCGGAACTCGGGTTACCCAACCACCCAAGTAGGCAGGTGTCTCTCCCCAGTATTCATGACCTTAGGAATGCTCACTGAAAATGCCAAAAATATATGATAACAAAGAGGTAAGTGTGTTATTGTCAATATTTGAGTCTCTCTTTTTTTCTCTTTGCCTTTTTATTTCTACAACTGAAAGTCTATTTTTTTTAGTTCTACATCAGATTTCAACCTACTTTATTGTTCATATTTGTATATCACTTGGGAAATGTGAATCATGTTGATGGTGTATTTCCCATATATCCTCAAAATATAAATATCAGCTCTTCTCATAAAAAGTGATGCATGCTAAATATAAACAAATGATAGGAAAATCTCTTATTTAAAAATTGTCTGAGTGAACTGGTACAGCACCCAGTGGCCCCTTCTCAAATATTCTCTACTATCAAGTTTGTATATAAACTTCCAGTAATTTCATTTCATTTTCTGTGCCCATAGGAATCACACTCTCTCCTTTTCCCCTCTTCCTTTCTTTCTTTCTTCCTTCCTTCCCTCCCTTGGTTTCTCCCTCCCTCCCTCCCACCCTCCCTCCCTCCCTCCTTCTTTTCTTTCTTCTAGTGTTCTCTTTGATCTTTAGTAAGTGCCCTGAACAACCCCTAAGCTGTTAAAGTATCCACAAAATCTCAGAAATTTTTGGCTTTTACAAATAACAAAATACTTATTCCAACTCAGATCTTATGGAACCTGTTTTAATGTTTAAATAAAATATCAAATGCATATAAATAGCAAATATTAATCTTGTCCAATCCATGACACATAAATTCATAATTTTTTAATGATCATAAAGAAATAAATATCAGGAGTTACATCAGCAAGGTGGTAGCGTAGAAAGTCTTGGACCCTCCTTCCCCTCAAACACACCAATTCAGGAACAATTCACAGAAAAATTCCCTTTGTGATAAAGCCAGAAACTAAATGAAATGGTCCAGCACCCTGGGCGAACATGAAAACAGACTCACCGAAGCCAGTGGGCACATTTCAGGACACCTTCTCATTTAGTGTCTGCCTCTGGCACAGTGCTATATGATCAGGCATGGACCACCTAGCTCTCAGCTTCTCCCAGAGGAAAGAAGTGGTTGGTTCATGTGTTCAGCACCCCAACTTTTCCTCAGCTGATCGCCAGAGGACTCTTTCCAGTCTTGAAGCTCTGATGGGTCTAGTACAGTCTAGCCACCTGGGGGAGAACAGCACTTTGAATTGGTAGAGGCCATAGATCCTCCCCCTGCTCAGCACCAAGCGAGCAGACAAAACCATAGCTGCCTGCCTCTCCTTGAAGAGGGAAAGAGTTTCTAGAGAGCCCCAGAATCTCTGGCCAAACTGGTGGGTGGAGTCTTCTCTTGTGTGAAGCCAGTCCATGAAGACTGTGAGAGGTTCTTGCCTTGTCTAATGCACCAAAATCAACACAGAGAGTCAAGGAAAATGAAGAATCAGGCAAAGATGTTCAAAACAAAGGAATAAGACAAATCTCCTGAAACTCATCTAATGAAATCAGGATACATAATCTACAGAGATTGACAGAGAATTCAAATTAACTGTCATAATGTTGTTCATCAAGGTCAAGAGAACAATGCATGAATGAAGTGAGAATTTCAACAAAGTGATAGAAAATATTAAAAAGTACCAAACAGAATTCATGGAGTTGAAGAACATAATATTTGAACTGAAAAATTCAGTAGGGGGGTCAACAAGAGACTAGATCAAGTGGAATAAAGGATCAGCAAATACAAAGATAAGCAATTGGAAATAATTTAGAGGAGCAAAAAGAAAGAAAGAATCAAAGAGTATGAAAGCTTATGGGATACTATCACACAGACTACACATTGTGGGAGTCCAGATGGAGAAGAGAAAGAGAGATAGGACCAGAAAAGTTATTCAAAGAAATAATGGCTGAAAACTTCCCAAATTTGGGGAAATAAATGGACGTCCATACCCAAGAAGACTAAAGGATCCCAAATAAGATGAAAGCAAAGAAATCCTAGTGAGACACATTATCATCTAATCATCAAACATCAAAGAGATAATTTTGAAACCAGCAAGAGAAGTGACTTCTCACATACAAGGAAAGCCCCATAAGACTATAAGCGGATTTTCCAGCAGAAACCTTGCAGGCCAGAAGGGAGTGGGATGATATATTCAGACTGTTGAAAGAAAAAAATGCTAACCAAGAATACTATACCTGGCAACACTGTTTACTAAAAATGAAGGGGAAATAAAGACTTTTCCCCCCCAAAAAAACAAAATCAAAAGCGGAGAGAGTCTATCACTACTTGTCTTGCCTCACAAGAAATGCCAAAGAGAGTTGCTGAAGTTGAAGCAAAAGGACCTTAAATAGAAATACAGTAGCATAAGTAAGTATGAAACTCGTGGGGAAAGGTAAATATATAGACAAATAGAGAATACTATATTACTGTAGTGGTGTTGGGTAAAACACCTTTAATTCTAGTGTTAAAGGAGAAGGACAAAAGTATTAAAATAACTATAATTTAAAAATATGTTAAAAGATACACAATATAAAGAGATGTAAATTGTGACAACAATAACAAAATGTTGCGGGGGGGCAATTAAAGTGTAGAGTTTTTGTATGTGATTAAAGTTAAGTTTTTACCAGCTTAAAATAAACTGTTAAAAATAAATTGACACAGTTGCCAAGAATACATAATGGGGAAAAGATAGTCTCTTCAAGAAATAGTGATGGGAAAACTGGATATTCACATGCAAAAGAATAAAACTGGACCCTTATCTTACACCATACACAAAAAGTCAACTCAAAGTGGATTGGACTTAAACGTAAGACCTGAAACTGTAAAAATTCTAGAAGAAAACATAGAGGAAGAGCTTCATGACATTGATCTTGGCAATGATTTCATGGGTTTGACACCAAAAGCACAGGTAAGAAAACCAAAAATATGGCCAGCCCGGTGGCGTAATGGTTGAGTTCAGCACGCTCCACTTTGGCGGCCCACGGTTTGCAGGTTTGGATCCTGGGTGCGGACGTACACAGCTCGTCAAGCTATGCTGTGGCAGCAGCCCACATACAAAATAGAGGAAGACTGGCACAGATGTTAGCTTAGGGCCAATCTTCCTCAACAACAACAAGAAAAAAAAAACCCAGAAAACAAGTGGGACTAGATCAAATTAAAAATCTTTTGCACCACAAAGGAAACAATCAACAGAGGGAAAAGACAATATGCGGAATAGGACAAAGTATTTGCAAACCATATATCTGAAAAGAGGTTAATCTCAAAAACATAAAAGGAACTCCTATAACTCAATAGCAAAAAAAAACACCCCTAACAACTCAATTAAAAAATAGGCTAAGGATTTGAATAGACATTTCTCCAAAGAAGACATACATGACAGAAGGTATATGAAAAGATGCTCAACATTACTAATCATCAGTGAAATGTAAATCAAAATCACAATGAGATATCACTTCATACCTGTCAGGTTAGCTATTACAAAAAAAATGATAACAAATGTTGGCAAGGATGTGGAGAAACTGGAACCCTTGCACACTGTTGGTGGGTATACAAAATCATGAAGCCACTACGGAGAATAGTATGATATTCCTCAAAAAATTAAGTGTAGAAATGACATATAATCCAATAATCCCAGTCTGAATATTTATTCAACAAAATTGAATCAGGATCTTGAAGAGATATCTGCACTCCCATGTTCATTGCAGCACTATTAACAATAGCCAATATGTGGAAACAACCTAAGTGTCCATCAACAGATGGATGAATAGAGAAAGTGTGGTATATACATGCAATGGAATATTATTCTGCTTTAAAAATGAAAGAAATTCTGCAATATGCAACAACATAATTGAACCTTCATGACATTACGCTAAGTGGAAAAAGCCACTCACAGAAAGACAAATACTACATGATTCCACTTACATGAGATATCTAAAATAGTCAAATTCATAGAATCAAAGAGTGAAATGGTGGTTTCCAGGATCTGGGAGGAGGGGAAAATGGGAAGTTACTAGTCAACAAGCATAAAGTTTCAGTTAAGTAAGCTCTAAAGATCTGCTGTGTAACTTTGTACCTATAGTCAACAATAATGTATTGTACACTTAAGACTTTGTTAAGAGGCTGGATTTCATGCTAAGTATTCTTACCACAATAAAATAAAAATTTTAAAAAAGTAATAAATTGTCCAAATTATGTGTTTTTAATTCCTATGCTTTTAATGAAAATGATTCATTTTCCAGAATTACTTTGAGGTAAAAAGAAAATCATTCATCAAAAAGTAGTTTTCGGTTATCCAATTGATAGTCATGCTCTATAAAAATAGTATTTTGAAAGCTATATACAGATATAGCTTTCAATCACTGATAACCACTTACCCAGGTGATTGATTAACATATACCACAAGGAAAAGAAATCCTAGCATGGAGTTCTCTCTCAATAAGTGCACATTTCTTAAAATGACTCCCATGAACACCAACACCCTTAGACTAAAATTTGTTTCTTTTTCACTTTTATCCAAAATCCACATCACCAAAATTCCAAGCTATTACCTTATAGCTTCTTGTACTATGTAGCCTGTGGAAATTTAAAGGTGCCAGAATGGAGCATTTCCTAAAAATAATGAATAAAGAAACTTCTTTATTATACTAAAAGAGCAGTTTGCAACGGTCTTATGTAATAAAAATATTTTTCTTATTCTGGCTTATTGTTGATATTGGATCAATTTTATAATTGCCTTGTGTAATTAAAGGGAACATTTGATAATTAATTATTTTGGTAGTGAATATATAGGGCAACTTGAGGAGAATTTAGATCTTCACTAGAATTCAATCTTTTTCTGCTAAGTTATACCCATTTTGTCAGGGAAATTTTTAATACATAATCCTAAAATTAAAAATATATACATTTTTAAAATCATAAAATTAATTTAATCCTCTTTGGATCTTCGAAATTTTGTTTTATGTCCACCAACAGAACCCAATTGAAAGAATCAAAGGCTAAATAGACTCTCCTTGCACAGATGTCAGGTTATTTTAGTGCACAGAGACAAGGGGATTGAATAAATAGCTGGTGACTCAGCTGTTTACCACTCTCCCCATGAGGAGCTGACAGTCTCTCCTAAATTACAAGGGCAATGAGACCCAGGTAGTCCAATAAATTAACTCATTCCCTCAAACATACACGTAAAAAGACATCACAGTCATAGTGATGGTAGACTCCTCAATAGGCCTGTTACAGATGCATGTATGCCATTCTTCCTGCCCGTGAATATTCTGCTGTTTCTACCTCTGACCATTAGCTAGCATATTCCAGTTGTCATAGAAACCAGAATATCAGCATAACAATCAGTCTTACATTATCTTTCCAAGGAAACTATGAAGTGCAAATTCATCCTCAGAATCAATGCAATGAATGAATAAATAAATAAAATATTAGAAGAGATCATGTCAAGCAATTCCCCCAAAATTTACCATTGGAGTAAAATAAAAGGATTTTGAAACAATGAGTCAAAGTGGAAGAAAAGGACAATTAATCATTCTAGGTTTCCTGTTAGACACACCAAAACTGGTTTCAATTCTGTTTAGGACCGCCTTAGAACCTGAAATAACAGATGTTTGCGCTGAATGGAATTTCAAAATCCATGTAGCCTCAAACCCAGTGCAAATTCTCAATAGCTCCAGATGACCTGGTTCACAAGATTACCACATTCTTTCTATTGCACCTTAAATTTATCATCAAAATCATAGCCTTGCACCACAGCACAGTGGTTTACTTATTATTCACAATGCCAGGACTAAATGAATGAATGAATGAATGAATGAGATTGAACAGAAAATGCTAGAATCCGGATATAGAGATGATTCTAATGAGGAAGCAGAACCTGAGTAATATACAAGAATGAGATTTTCCCTCCACCAAGATCCTTGTTGATAATGGAGATACTTGATTTCAACAGTCCCAAGAATATTGAGTATAACAGTGTATACTCTTGGAGGCCATGTCCAAGGATTATTGGTACTTTGGGAACAACATGGGGAGGAGAAAATTGAGTGAATATTAATCTTTTAGACATAGTATTAGGGAAACCAGCCACTGAGGAGCTGCCTAGGCTAAGGACACTGGTAAATTTTTGGACAAATATTTATAAAAATGGTAGTATGAAGAAAATAATTCCATAAAAGATAGACTGAATTCCAGTTCTAGGACAAAATGGCATAGATTAACTTTCCTTTCTCCTCCTCTCTAAACGCCATGGTAATAATTCAAAAAGTAATCATAAAAGGACTCTGAAGATGGAAGGAAGAAGTTGACAGGCCAGGGAACTAAAGACTTGAGGAAAGACATCACTGTGAGCCTTGAGTTTTCTTTGTATCTCTCATATATTCCTCACTGGGCACCAAAGAGGCCCACAGCCTGGAGTCTTCCGCGGGCACAGAAGAAAAACAAAAGAAAACAAGAAAAGCCTACTCTTTCTGTCTAAAGGAATTGACAAAGGCAACCTAGCAAAGACTTAGTGGGGAGATATACATCACCCAACAACAAAAGCAATGGTAGCTCAATCAACAGCAGCATAGTTATCAGAGCCTAGCCAGGGACCTGTTCCACACTCCCTGCTTGGAGCAGTGGTGGGTCAGTCCACCACAGTATCAGCAACCAAGTCCCAGTGTTTCGTGAACTCCCACCCAACAGCATTGGACACATAAGTGGCACCTGCAGAGATCGAGAGGGAGACTAGCAGAGCCAGAACAAAGCCAGCCACAACAGCCCTGAATCAGCCTCTGAACACTAAATTGCCATTTGAATTAAAGGTGTCAAAAGTTGGGCAGGATCTAGAAGCTAGACCTAGAAAGGGTGACTGCCTGTTGAAATGGAATATTTACATAAGATCAAGAGTATCCCAACATAATAGTCAAAATGTCCAGGATTTGTTAAAAAATCACTCATCATACCAAGGACCATGAAAAACAACTTGAATGAGAATAGACACACCACTCCATAGTGCTCTGGTACAATGGAACACTGGACAAAAGATAAATATGAGGCTGCTACCTTAGAGATTATACTCCTCCCTAGGCAATGATGAAATCTGTAGACTACTACTTAATATGTTCGTGTTTTATATATACGGTATGTTAGGATTAATTTAAAAAAATTAAATTTAGGTACATTGGTGATCACCACACGAACTTATCATCAGAATAGGTAAGCACACACGCAGTTCCTATAATATATGCTTATTCAGGTTAGAGAGACTGAGCTGTGGTAGGATACAGTTCTACTTCCTATTAACAAGCATAGAGGGGACTTCTCTGTGGTCAGTTGAGGGACTCAAAAGCAAGAGGAACCCATCTTAAATCTCCTGAGACCCATAGGATATGTACCAGGCAGGACCAGAAATATATCTGTATATAAACTGAATGAAGGTTTTCAAAATATTTTTTTTAGTGAGGAGAAAATGGAAAAGAAAACCAAGACATACATTCCAGCCTTTTTAGTTAAACATAGAAGATAAATCTTGGTAGGATTGCCAGATTTATGAAATAAAATTACAGAATTCCCAGTTAAATCTGAATTTCAGACATACAACAAATATTCCATGGGACATGCTTACACTAAAAAAAAAAATGTTCTTTATATGAAATTCAAATTAATTGAGTGTCCTATATTCCCCCTTCCTGGTTTTATTTGCAGGGAGTATTTTTTAACACCATAGAGAATCTTCTCAATTTAACAGTCCCTTAACAGTTTTCTCCATAAAACTCACAATTATTCCATGGTTCAATAGGCCGAATTTCTTTAAATATTATCTTTCACTCCTCTCTTTCCCTATAACCTGAAAGACTGGAGATTTCCTAAAGTCCCTGTAACTGTAAAGGACTCAGGCATAGGTTCCGGGGTTTAGAAGCCAATGTTATTTCCTCTTTCTGGAATTGAGTCCTATATGGTAAGCAACTTCTAGGTATGTGAATTGGGTGTGTGATTCTTTCAGCATCTATTCATATCTCTCTGTTGTGTTCCAGGACAGCACTGACCATTGTCACAAGATTATTTATTGCATTGTTTTCATAGTAAAACAAATCAGCTGGAAACAAAGTGCCATTAGAGAGGATAGAATAAGTGATATAAAGTCTAGGCCAAAATGGAATATTATGCATCCAACAAACAAAGGAGATGGATCTAAATATATTAACATAGAAAGAAAAAATAATCAGATGTAAAAATCATATTACATATCAAAAAGACAAAATGATATCATTAGTGTAAAAATACCTTACAGATGTAAAACAATACTCTATATTCTTCTCTCAGGACATAAAGACATATCTATATCTATAGGAAAAGATCATAAATGGTATATGCAAAACTAATAAAATAGATTTGATCTGAAAGAAGTGGAGGAGGAGGAGGATAGCCAGGTGATGAGAGTAGACTCTAGTATTAGTCACATTGTAAGATTTAACTAGGAGAATGCATTTTCATTTTACTTATGCATCTAAATATTTCTCCTGAAGAACAGTGAAGAGATATAAAAATACGTCAAGAATATATTTAAAGAATTGAACAATGGGCCAATATTAATACAATATAAAAGAGAATTCAAGGGGAATAGGTTTGAAAACGCATAGAGGACATTTTGTATTGGTCAAAGAAATTATTCATTAAGAAACTGTATATAGCTAAGAACATAGGCTAAACAAAAACACTAAAAAACTGATAGAATTACAGATAGTGACAAATTCAACAATAAATAAAATTTACTGAAATGTAAAAATCAAGAATTTTTAAACAGATTAGATAGAATAAAGAAAAATAACTGGGTGATAGGTAAAAAGAACTTTTACTAATAAAGGTAGAGAGGCAACAAAATGAAAATGTAGAAAACGACATCATAAATTTATAGGACACAACGCAAAGGAGAGGTGAGATACTGAAGAGAAAGCAATATTTGAAGACAAGATGGATCAAAATTTCTCCAGACAAAATGAGGAGAAAAATCAAGTAGCAGATTCACGAGGTGATCCTGAAAAGCACAGGCTAAGAGGAAACCTGAAAAGCCAACACAGGGAAAAAGACATGTAATATTAGTCAAGGTCCAATCAAAAACAGATGTACATCAGTCAGGGTACAGTCAGGTAAACAGAAATCACACGGATTAGTAAGAATGGGGATTTGATAGAAGGAATTGGTTAAACAGGCTTGGGACATCTAAACAGACATAAAGGGAAGACTAAAGTTATACAGAGATAGAAAGAGCGGGGAGGAACTCCAACCTCTCGAGCTGGGCAAACCAAGGGAAGATCTGGGTGTTCTGAAAGCCTGTAAGAGGGGAGGATGGTTCCCTCAGACCTTTGAGGAAAGGAGACTACCCAGCTAGTGTTGGTTCCTAAAGGGGCTCAGAGCAGGAAAATCACAAACCAGGGAATCCTATACCTGAGGATAGGGAGCAGCCTGGCTGGTGCTGAGCCTCAGAATCTCAGAGGAGGTCCCCACTCTACACACTAGTTGGGACCCAGACCTCTGAGGAAAGGGGGATCCCAGAGGATTGCTGCTACAGGGCTTTCTGAGTGACACAATCGTAAGTGCCTTGGAGTTGGAGGATAAACAGCAAAATGGACATTTGCTGAAGGTTCTTTGTCGGGATGACACTATAAAGAGTGGGAAACTGTGGAAAGTCTCTCTCTCTCTCTCTCCCCCCGCCTCCTTCTTTCCCCACCTCCCTTGCTCCCTCCCTTCCTCCCTCCTTCCTTCCGTCTCTCTTTCTGTCTTTCTCTCTCCTGTTTTAACCATTTTACCTTGAATGAGATATGGTGAGGCCAGATACAGATCAAGAGAGTGAAACCAGAAAAAGTTTTAGTCTTTTTTTTTATATTCACAGTTCCCTGGTGAGAACACAGCATACCACGCAGGTCCACTCAGGAGAAGCATCAGGCTCAGTCACAAGGCAGAGGGAGAAGGCGGAACTGTAGGCAAGAGTCTTCATTATGGTTTCTGGGGGAAGGAATAGGTGAGGTAGGGTAAACAGGTTTAGAATTGACTGGATCGAATAATTTCAGCAGCTCTGGGGCATGAGAGCTGTCCCTAGTTGTCTGGTATCTGGCCCTGGGGTGATTAGTACAGGCATATAGTAGTCTAGAGTGTGAGATCCCAGTACAGGAGGTGGTTGGGGTGTGGAATTACTATGCTTCTCAAGAAAGAGAACTGACAAGACTCTAGCCAGGCCCTCAAAATTGGGTCAAGATGGCATTTTTTAAAAGATTTATTTATTTTTATCGTGGTCAAATACACATAAAATAAAATTTACCATCCTAACCATTTTTAAATGTACAGTTTAGTGGTATTAAATACATGCACATTGTTGTGCAACCGTCACTACCATCCACCCCCACAACTCTTTTTATCTTGTAAAACTGAAACTCTATACCCATTAAAAAATAACTCCCCATTCTTCCCTCCCCCCAGCCCCTGGCAACCACCATTCTACTTTCTGTCTCCATGGTTTTGACTACTCTAAGTACTTCATATAATTGGAATCATACAGTATTTTGTCTTTTTGTGACTGGCTTATTTCACTTAGCATAATGTCCTTAAGGTTCATCCATGTTGTAGTATATTGCAGAATTTCCTTCCTTTTTAAGGCTTTTAAAGGCTGACTAGTATTCCATGGTACGTACATACCACACTTCACTTATCCATACATGCACTGATGGACACTTGGGTTGTTCCCACATTTTAGCTATTGTGAATAATGCTGCTATGAACATGAGTGTACAAATATCTGTTTGAGACCTTGCTTTCAATTCTTTGGGGTATATACCCAGAAGTGGAATTGCTAGATCATATGGTTATTCTATTTTTAATTTTTTTGAGGAATCTATACTGTTTTCCAGAGTGGCTGTACCATTTTACATTCCCACCAATTCGAACCATCTGGGTTCCATTTTCTCCACATCCCTGCCAACACTTTTTGAGTACCTTTATTACGGTTATTTTGAATTCTCTGTCAGTTAAATCATATATCTATGTTTCATTAA
Organism: Diceros bicornis minor; assembly: GCF_020826845.1. Classification (NCBI taxonomy): domain Eukaryota; kingdom Metazoa; phylum Chordata; class Mammalia; order Perissodactyla; family Rhinocerotidae; genus Diceros; species Diceros bicornis. The sequence goes on along the minus strand of NC_080781.1, from coordinate 98,990,249 downwards.
GGTCAGTATCTGGAAATTTTTCTTGTTCTTTTGTTTGGAAAATATTTCTCTGCTTCTTCGTTGTCCTAGACTCTCTGCATTGGTATATGTGCATTAAACAAAACAGCCGCCTCTCCTAGTCTTCGTGGACAGGCCTCATACATGAGAAAACCATTAGCAATCATTGTGGCCAGAGATTCTGGGGGCCTCTCAAAGCTTTATGCTAGTCCAAACCACCATTTTTGCTTTTAGCTATCCCCAGGCACCTGGTATCTCTCCAGGGAGAAGCTGGGAGCTGTTTGTTTTTCACTTGTTCACTCTGCACTGAGTTGGTGGGTAGGGCTATGGTGAGTATTAACTTACTAGTTCAAACTGCAGTCTTTGTTCTCAGTGGCTCTCCAGATGTCCACAGTATGCTGGGTCCCATCAACACTCTGAGATATGCAAGGCAGAAACCGGTGCCTCAGGAAGCCCTCAGAAGTACTAGAACATTGGATGTATGATCCAGTTCTTGCTTTTTCTCCCAATGGAGAAGATTGGAGCTGGGGGCTCCTCCTGATCATATGGCATTTTGCCAGACGTAGTGCTTGTGGTGAGAGGGTGTCTTGAACTTTCCTACTGGCTTAGATGTGGCTGGTTTCACCCTCACTCAGGATGCAGGAGCCTCTCAGCTAGTTTCTGGATTTCTCTCAAAGAGAATTGATCAGTGTATTATTGAATCAGTATGTCTGTAGGGGAAGGAGGATCTGGTACTTCCTATTCCGCCACCTGGCTGATGTCACCCCAGGAGTTAATTTTTTATGTAAGGGTTGAAGTATGGGTCAAGGGTCACTTTTTTTTCAATATGAAATGTCCAATTGTCCCAGCACCATTTGTTGAAAAGACTGTCTTTTATCCTTTGAATTGGCTTGGTAACTTTGTAGAAAGTAAATTGACTATCTGTGTATGGTTCTATTTCTGGACTCACTCTTCTGTTCCATTGTTCTGTGTGTCTATACTCTTGCCAGTAGCACATTGTCTTGATTACTGCAACTTTATATATTCTTGCAGTTAGGTATAGTGAGTCTTCCAAGTTTGTTCATTTTCAAAATTATTTTGGCTGTTCTAAATTCTTTGCTTTTCTGTATACATTTTAGAATCAGCATTTTCATTTCTAGGGGAATAAAAGCCTGCTGAGATTTTGAATAATACTTCATTGAATCAATAGATCAGTTTGGGAACAATCGACATCTTAGTTTTTAGGCTTCCAATCTGTGAATACAATATAACTCTCCTTTTATTTAGGTCTTTGACTTGTCTCTGCAATAATTTGGAGTTTTCAGCATAGAAGTTTTGCAAATATTTTGTTAGATTTATATTTATGTATTTCATTTTTTGCTGCACTTGTAAAAGTATTCTGTTCATTTCTAATCTCAATTTTTCATTGCTTGGATATAGAACTATGATTGCTTTTTATATATAATCCTTGTATCCTGCAACCTTACTAAACTTAGTTATTAGATAGAGTAACTTCTTAGTAAATTCTTTGGGATTTTCTATGTAAGGAATCATGATATCTGAAAATAAAGACAGTTTTATTTCTTCCTTTCAAATTTATATGTCTGTTATCTCTTTTCCTTGCCTTTTTGAAATACCAAGGAACACCGGTGTGATGTTAAATATGAGTAGTGAGAGTATACTTCTTTGTCTCGTTCCTAAACTTAGAGGGAAAGCATTCAGTCATTCATCATTAAATATGATGTTGAATATAAAAATTTTTTCATCAGTACCGTTTAGTAGCTTGAGGAAGTTTATTACAAATTGTTGGATGACTTTATCACAAATAAATGTTGAATATTCTCAAATGCTTCATCTGCATTGATTGATAATACACATATTTTCTTTTGTATGTTGATATGGTGAATTACATTAATTGATTTTTGAATGTTTAAGCAATTTTGAATTCCTGAGTAGTTCCCATTTATTGATGATATATTATCCTTTTTATATATTATAGGATTCAATTTGCTAATATTTTGTTAAGGATGTTTGCATCTACATTAATGAGAGTTATTGGTCTGTAGTTTTGATTTCTTGTAATATTTTTGTCTCTTTATGCTTTCAGTAAAATTATGTTTTCTTAAAAAGAGTGTGAAGTGATCCTATATTTTCTATTTTATATAAGAATTCAGATAGAATTGGTAATATTTATACCTAAATATTTTGTAGAATTCCCCTGTGGAGACATCCGGATCTGGAGATTTCATTGTTGAAATGATTTTAACTATCAATATAATTTCTTCAATAGATATAGAAGTATTAACCTATAGATTTATTTTTGAGTAACTGCTGGTAGTTTCTTTCTTTCAAGCAGATGGTTTATATTATTTATGTTGTTGAATTTATTGGTATAAGCTTGTTCATAATATTCTCTTATTATTATTATTGCTGAGGAAGATTCACCTTGAGCTAACATCTATTGTCAATCTTCCTCTTTTACTTTGCTTGAGGAAGATTAGCACTGAGCTAACAACTGTGACACTCTTCCTCTATTTTGTATGTGGATCACTGCCACAGCATGGCTGACAAGTGGTGTAGGTCTGTGCCTGGGATCCAAACTAGCAAACCTGGGCCACTGAAGTGGAGTGTGCTGAACTTAACCACTAGCCATGGGGCTGCCCCCTCCCCTTATTATATTTTTAATGTTTATGATATCTGTAGTGATGTTCCACCCTTAATTTCTGATAATTAGTAATTCATTTCTTCTCTCTTCTATTTTCTTGGTCAGGCTAGAGTGCTATCAATTTTCTTCATCTTTTAAAAGAATCAATTTGTGTTTTCATTCATTTTCTCTATTTATTTTCTACTTTCAAGTTCATTGACTTCTACTCTTATTTTTATTATTTCATTCTTCCTGCTTGCTGTGGGTATAATTTTCTCTTTTTCTAATTTCTTAATGTGATAGCTTTGATCATTAATTGGAGATCTTTCTTCTTTCCTATTCTGAATATTTCATGTTGTAGATTTCCCTTTATGTATTGCTTTAGAAGCGTTATAAAAATTTAGATATGTTGTGTTTTGTTTTTATTCCGTTCAAAATATTTTCTAATTTCCCTTATGGATTCCTCTTTAACATATCACTTATTTATGAATGCTGTTTAATGTTAAAACAATGAGGATTTAAAAAATATATTTTCTATAATTTATTTCTAGTTTAACTCTGTTATGATCAAAGAAGGTACTTTGTATAATTTTAATCTTGTTGAGATTTTTTAGTGGCCCAAAATCATGATCTATCTTGGTAAAAGACCCATGTGCATTAGAAAAGAATGTTTATGATGCCAGCTGTGTGGAGTGCTCAATAAATATCAGTTAGGTCAGTTAGTTGATAGTCTTGTCTAAATCTTATTCAAACTTACTTAACTATTTACTTTATAAATTATTGAGAGAGTAGTGTTAAAACCTCCAACTATAAATGCATATTTTTCTATTTCTCCTTTAATGTCTACCTTTTTTTGCTTCATTTATTTTGAAGCTCAGTTGTTAAGCACGTATCCATTTAGGATTTTTATTCTTCTTCTTGATCAACTGACTCTTTTATCATTGTTATGTCCCTCTTTATCCCTTTAATGTTCCTTGTTTTGAAATCTAAATTTTCTGATATTAATATATCCACTCCAGCATTCTTTCGATTAATGTTTGCATGTTATACTTTTTCCCATCATTTTACTTTATTAAATGGCTGTACATGGGTATAATTGACATAAAATACACTGCATATATTTAAATTATACAGTACAGTTTTTCACATATGTATAAGCCTATCAAACTATCTCCGCTCTCAAGATAGTGACATTTCAAACATCCTTAAAAGCTATTTCCTCTCCCTTGGTAATCCCTCCTTGTTCCCACTCTCTGCAACTCCCCTCTTGTTCCACAGGCACCCATAGGCTTTGCATTTTCTATGATTTCATATTAATGTAATAATGCAGTATGTACTTTTTTTTTTGCTTGGCTCCTTTCACTACTATATTTTGAGATTCATATATGTTATAGCATATTTCAATAATTTATTTTCATTAATAAGATATATCTATAGATAGACATAGATAGAGATGTAGATGTAGGTGTAGGTATAAGTATAGGTATATCACAGTTTGTTGTTTATTCATTTATTCTTTATGGACATTTGGATTGTTCCTGTTTACAGTTTTTGGCTAATTCAAATAGAATTGCTATGAAAATTTGTGCACAAACCTTTTTATGGACATATGGTTTCATTTCTCTTGTGTAAATATCTAGGAGTGGAATGTCTAGATCATATGGTAGGTGTGCATTTAACTTTTAAAGAAACTGCCAAACTTGTTTTTCAATGTGTCTGTACCATTTTATATTTCCACCAGTACTGTATGACAGTTCCAGTTTCTCCATATTCTCACCATTACTTGGTATGGTTAATATTTTTAATTTTAGCCATAATGATAGGTGTGTGGTGCTCACTCACTATGGTTTTAATTTGTATTTCTCTAATAATTAATGATGTTAAACGTCTTTTGATATATTAATTTGCCATCTGTATATCTTCTTTAACAAAATGTCTGTTGAAAGCTTTTTCCCATCTTGTGTTGTTATTACCTTATTGAGTTTTGTGATTTCATTTTATGTTGAGCTGTTTATTTTCTTATCGAGTTCTGAAATTTTTTTTATATTCTGGATATGTGCCCTTTACCAGGTGTATGATTTGAAAATATTTTCTCTCTATAGCTTGTCTTTTCATTCTCTTAGCAGTTTCTTTCAAGGAGAATAGCTTTAATTTTGATAATGTCCAGTTTATCAATCAGTTTTATTATGAATCATGTTTTTGGTGTCACATCTAAGAAATCTTTGCCTATCCTAAGGTCACAAAGATTTTCTCCTATGTTTTCTTCTAGATGTTCTATAGTTTTAGGTTTTACATTTAATTTGATGATGAATTTTGAAAAAAAATTGTATATGACGTGAGGTGTATATCAAAGACAGAAAAAGAGATATATCTGTGATCTCTCTGAATGTTAGGCATTTCCTTTCCAACTCCCTGAACTCTCTGGAACTCTCACTTTCTATGCCACCATACTCAATTCTGAGCTTTAGAATGTATTACTTTCAAGTTAGAGGATACAAGAAGAAAAAATATGTTAAACTCACTGTCAGTTCCATGATACTTTGAATTTGGTTGTTCTTTCCCAATTTACCTACTGTTATTTACATTTCAGAGTCCTCATATAGCTTTTCCACGCATTCTGTTCAAGTTTTATAGTTGTATTCAGTGGCAGAGTTGGGCAACATGTGCTTATCTTATATTACCTTGAACCAGAATTGACATTCTCAGTTCCATGTGTTTCTACCACTATTTTCACTTTACAAACACATACATAGCCCACAAGCCAACCCCCTTTTCTTCAGAGAACTAAATATAAGTGGTGAGCATACCCAAAAGCCAATAGCTAAGGCTAGCATTAGACCAGAAGTACCAGAAAGTAAAGATGTTTAAACTATACTCCATTGTTTAATGAACAAGCTCTGCGTGTATAAATGTCCCAATAACGCAGTGGAAGAATTCTGTTTCTCACAAATGTACCACACAAAACTCTCCCTTGCTTCGAAAAAACTTAAATGTTACTATGCTAATTAGTTCACTCACATGTTTATCAGCTGGACTCGATCTGGACAAACAAAATGTTTTCTCATTGTATACCATTCTGTGCTAACAACTTACCCAAAACTTCCCAATTTTAAGGGAAGAATTTTATTTATTTATTTATTTTGTGAGGAAGATCGGCCCTAAGCTAACATCTGCCAATCCTCCTCTTTTTTTTGCTGAGGAAGACTGGCCCTGGGCTAACATCCATGCCCATCTTCCTCTACTTTATATGGGATGCCGCCACAGCATGGCTTGACAGGCGGTGTGTCAGTGTGTGCCCGGGATCCGAACCAGCGAACCCAGGGCCGCTGTAGCAGAGCGTGCGCACTTAACCACTTGTGCCACCAGGCCGGCAAGGGAAGAATTTTAAAACTTCTCATTTAGTATAATATTTTTTTGTATCCTAAAATTCCAAATATATTTGAATGTTTTCTTTTAATACAAAAGCAGATTTATATAAAGCTGATATATAAATGTATCTGAAAATAATTGCTTTTGAAATACACTTTGGGATTAGAAATATCTCAGACTGCTGCCCATGTTCCATATCGTGCACCAAAGAACAGAAGTGACAAAGGCCTTTCAGGGGAAATCTCACAGAAAAAGGAATATATTCTCAGTGTCTAGTACAGTGATTTTTAAATTTTAAACTTTGAAATATCCTCTAAAGTTTCTGAAGTGGAACAATCCACAAGAAAATTATTTCTCACATTTCTCTTCATGCTAGTTATTTATATTTATATTAATTCATCCCAGAAAACTCATGAGATTTGAACTACTTTTTTTCTTTTTGAGATTAATACAACAGATGTGTTGGGTAATCCTTTATGTTCCCTAGATTAGAACCAATTGAAAAATAAGACTTGGCTGACAGAGAGGTGGACATCAAAATGTTAGTTTTAGTCCTCATATCTAACCAAAATGCTCGCAAATAATTCCCCCCTGAACTAGGCAAATTTACTTATCCAGTCTCTGACACTGCTAGAAAACTGTTGCCTTCACCATCTCCCAGGACAACAGAATAGGTCCATTTAAACTCACGGCATAGAGAAAGCTGGAATGAACCCTCACTGTGGACAGTCAGATCTAAAGACAAAAGAAGGGACTGATCTAGGCATACTCAATTTCTTTTCCCAAGCTCTCACCAATCACTCTCCCCAGGGGGAGGGAAGGTTAGGGAGAGAGATCAGGAGTGTTACTCTGAAACCCTTCAACAGGGCAACAAATAGCCAGGAAAATAGAGGATCTCCAACCCACTTTCATCTCAATGTTCCACAAGGTCTTTTTTCTTTTAGCTCACATGGCTTAACCATTAATTTAACTTATAAAAAGCCAAGTGTGTAGTTGCATTATCCTGTCACCAGATCTTATTAGAGGTGTCTTTTCTTCCCATCCAGCATATTTAAGCTTTCTTACTTGCCTATTGAGCCCTGTGCTACTGGCACTACAGTCATGAATTGATTGTGGACTTTGTGTAGTCACCTGGCATCCATGCTCTCCTTAGCAGATTTCCCACATCTGTAGCAGCACATTATCCATTTACAAACATAGCCTTGCTGTCTCTGTAGTCCTATACTTCTACTCTAAGTTCACTCCTTTTCCTATTTCCCACACTAACTTATGTCCATCTATGTTACTCAATATAGTTCATCAGAGGTTCTAATATATGATCATATTTAGATATACAAATAATGGCCAGAATATAGAGATGCTTCAAATTTGAAAAAACCAAAACCATTCCTTTATTTATGAATTTTCCAGAAATAAAGTCCAAAGAATTTAATAAAAATTATCTTGGTCTTATGTCAAATTAAATTAAAACCCAAAGATCTTAAACGCCTCTATCATGTTTTTCTTTTTTTTTTCTATTTAATTTTGGCCAAGCTGTTCCTGACGCCTGGATAGCACTGAACTTACTTCAACAACTACATCCTGGGATGTATTTCATTGGAATTAGTACACAGACATACTTCATTTTATTGTGCTTCACTTTATTGAACTTTGGGTATTGCATTTTTTATAAATTGAAGGTTTGTAACAATCCTGCTTCTAGCAAGTCTATCAGCACCATTTTTCCAACAGCATTTGCTCATTTCATTTCCCTGTGTCACATTTTAGTAATTCTCTCAACATTTCAAACTGTTTCATTATTATTAAATTTGTTATGGTGATCTGTGATCAGTGATCTCTGATGTCACTATTATAATTGTTTTGGGGCACAATGAACCATGCCCATATAAGTTGGGTGAACTTAACTCATAAATGTTGTGTATGTTCTGACTGCTCCACTGACCAGCCATTTCCCTGTCTCTGTCCCTCTCCTCAGGTGTCCCTATTCCCTGAGACACAACAATATTGAAACTAGGCCAATTAATAACCCTACAATGGCCTCTAACTTCTCAAGTGTAAGGAAGAGTTGCACATCTCTCACATTAAATCAAAAGCTAGCAAAGAATAAGCTTAGTGAGGAAGGCATGTTGAAACCTGAGACAGACTGAAAGTTGGCCTCTTGAGCCAAACAGTTAACCAAGTTGTGAATGCAAAGGAAAAGTTCTTGAAGGAAATTAAAAGTGCTACTCCAGTGAACACACAAATGACAAGAAAGCAAAACAGCCTTATTGCTGATATGGAGAAAGTTTTAGTGGTCTGGATAGAAGATCAAACCAGCCACAACATTCCCCCAAGACAAAACCTAATCCAGAGCAAGGCCCTGACTCTCTTCAATTCTATGAAGGCTGAAAGAGGTGAGGAAGCTGCAGAAGAAAAGTTTGAAGCTGGCAGAGGTTGGTTCATGAGGTTTAAGGAAAGAAGCTGTCTCCATAACATAAAAGCGCAAGGTAAAACAGCAAGTGCTGATGTAAAGGCTGTAGCAAGTTATCCAGGATATCTAGCTAAGATAATTAATAAAGGGAACTACACTAAACATTGTAGATGAAATAGCCTTATATTGGAAAAAGATGCCATCTAAGATTTTCATAGCTAGAAAGGAGAAGTCAATGCCTGGCTTCAAAGCTTCAAAGGACAGGCTGACTCTCTTGTAAGGGGCCAATGCAGCTGGTGACTTTAAGTTCAAGCCAATGCTCATTCACCATTCCAAAAATCCTAGAGCCCTTAAAAATTATGCTACATCTACTTTGCCTGTGTTCTATAAATGGAACAATAAAGCCTGGATGACACCACATCTGTTTACAACATGGATTACTGATTATTTTAAGCCCACTGTTGAGACCTATTGCTCAGAAAGAAAGATTCCTTTCAAAATATTACTGCTCACTGACAATGCGCCTAGTCACCCAAGAGGTCTGATGGAGATGTACAACAAGATTAATGTTTTCATGCTTGCTAACACAACATCCATTCTGTATCCCATGGACCAAGAAGTAATTTTAACTATCAAGTTTTATTATTTAAGAAATACATTTTGTAAGGCTATAGCTGCCATAGATAATGATTCCTCTGATGGGTCTGGGCAAAGTAAATTGAAAACCTTCTGGAAAGGATTCACCATTCTAGATGCCATTGAGAACATTTGTGATTCGTGGGAAGAGGTCTAAATATAAACATTAACAGGAGTTTGGAAGAAGTTAATTCCAACTCTCATGGATGACTTTGAGGGGTTCAAGACTTCAGTGGAGGAAGTAACTTCAGATGCGGTGGAAATAGCAAGAGAACTAGAATTAGAAGTGGAGCCTGAAGATGTGACTGAATTGCTACAATCTCATCATAAAACTTTAAAAGACGAGGAGTCGTTTCTTATGGATGAGCAAAAAAAGTAGTTTCTTGAGTTAAAATCTACCACAGGTGAAGATGCTGTGAAGATTGTTGAAATGACAGAAGAGGATTTAGAATATGACAAAAACTTAGTTGATAAAGCATTGGCAGGGTTTGAGAGGAATGACTCCAATTTTGAAAGAAGTTGTGCTGTGGGTAAAATGTTATCAAACAGCAGGACATGCTACAGAGAAATTCGTGAAATGAAGAGTCAATCGATGCAGGAAACTTCATTGTTGTCTTATTTTAAGAAATTGCCACAGCCACCCCAATCTTCATCAACCACCACCATGATCAGTCTGCAGCCATCAATGTCAAGGCAAGACTTTCCACCAGCAAAAAGATTGTGAATTGTTGAAGGCTCAGACAATGGTTAGCATTTTTTAGCAATAAGCATTTTTTAGTTAAGGTATATACTTGTTTTTTTTTTTTTAGACATAATGCTATTGCATTAATACACTACAGTATAGTGTAAACATAACTTTTAAATGCACTAGGAAACCAAAAAATTCGTGTGACTTGCTTTATTGCAATATTCATTTTAGTGCAGTGGTCTGGACTGGAACCTGCAATATCTCCGAGGTATGCCTTAGTGCTTTTTAAAAAGTCACTTTGTTGAGGTATGATTGACATACAAAAGCTGTACGTTTTAAATGTATACAATTTTATGAATTTGGAGATAAGTATACAACCATGGAATCATCACCACAATCTATGTCATAAACATGTTCATCACCTCCAAAAGTTTCCTCTCATCTTCTTTATTTATTATTATTTTTTGTGATAAGAACACAACATAAGATCTACCCTCTTAGTAAATTCTTAAGTATACAGTATATTATTATTAACTATAGGCAGTATGCTGTACAGTAGATCTCTAGGACTTAATCTTGCATAACTGCTTGCATCCTCTGACCAATACCTCCTGGTGGTAATGTGCTTTTAAGGCCTCAGAGATCACAGGAGTTTAATGCCAATTTCTCATGAGCTTCAGTTTTTTTAAACATGCAAAGAAAGAGCAATTCTCAAGAGATGTGATTTCCATACTACTCCTTCATTCAATTCATTTGACAAATATTTATTGGGCACCTCATGTGTGCCAGACACTGCTCAAGGCACTAGATATGGAGCAGAAATAAGAGAGGTAAAAATCTCTGTGATCCTGAAGCTGGCATTCTACGAAGCTCATTATGGATACCAGTAGAAAACAGAAGCATCTTCCAGATTTTTAAGGTAATTATCCCCTGGAAAATTATGTTCTCATAATACAGTACACACACGATGTTGTCAAAGACCATAGTGACAATTGAATGATATTTGATGAGAAGAGGATACCTGGACAAAATCATGGCTTCAGTACTGCCAATCGATTTATGCAACTTGTTTAGATAATCAAGCCTAATCATAAACTGAGAGAAATCTCCTTTTAAGAGGTCAATTATTTAAACATCTATGGATGAATGGGAAAGACCCACTCATAAATACTGGTTCTTCTATCAGAGAATGTCATTTGAGACATTGTTATCTTTTAAGTTTAGAAATTGACAATGATTGGCAGCCCTAATCATTGGTGTTACCTGAAGTGCCTATCTTTACTATCTGGTATATTTGTCTTCTTAATTTCCATTTCTACTCTGAGTCCCATGATTCTGGTATGATTATACTTAAAGCATATGGGTTTTGTCTAGTGACATAGTTTCTAGACTCCTTCATGAGTATACATTTTCAATCTTATGCTATAATAGCTGCTACCACTTATTCACATAAAGGAATTGTGTAGGCCTGTGAAATCTGCCTAGAACTAATCAGTCAGTTCAGCAAGGTCACAGGATAAAGGATCACCATGCAAAAATCAGTTGAATTTCTATATGCTAACAATGAACATGCAGAAAGCAAAAATTTTTTAAAAAAATATGTAATTTACAACAACTCCAGACAAAATGAAATGCTTAGGTATACTCTTATCAAACATGTACAGCATCTGTATGCTGATAATTACAAAATGATGAAGAAAGAAATCAAAGAAGACCTACATAAATGGAGAGGCATACTGTGTTCATGGATTGGAAGACTCAACATAGTAAAGATGTAAATTCTTCTCAAGTTTATCTATAGGTTTATTGCATTTCTTATAAAAGTCTCAGTAAGTTTTTTGTAGGCATAGACAACCTTATTCAAAATTGTATATATAAAAGCACAGACTTTAGCATAGCCAGAACAATTTTGTAAGAGAAGAATAATACCACTCTCCCCAATGTTGTGTGTGTATATCTATTTATCTATATCTATATCCGTATAGTATTTAAGGTATTGTTGTACTGCTGGAGAGAGAGATACATAGCTCAAGGAAACAGAATACACAACTAAGAAATAGACTCATACAAATATGCCAAACTAATTTTTGACAAAGCTGCAAAAACAGTCCAGTAGAGGAGGAACAAGCTTTTCAACAAATGGTGTGGAGCAATTGGACATCCATAGGTGTATATATATATGAATATATATATTCATTCATATATATATATATGAACTTAGACCTACACATCACATCTTTTTAAGAAACTTAATTCAAAATGGAGCACAGTCTTAAATGTAAAAGATGAACTATAAAATTTCTAGAAAAAAATAAAGCATAGGAGAAAATCTTTTGGACCCGAGGCAAAGCAGAGTTCTCAGTTTTCACACTAAAAACATAATGAAAGAAAGGAAAAAGTGATCAATTATACCTCATCAAAATTCAAAGCTTTTGCTCTTGAAAGTCCATGTGAAAAGAATGAAAAGAAAAGCTAGAAACTGGGCAAACATATTTGCACAGTACACATTCAACAAAGGACTAGCATTTAGATTATATAGAGAACTCAAAACTCTATAGTAAAAAAGTATATATCCAAGGAGAAAGTGGGCAAAAGACATCAGACATTTCACCAAACAGAATATACACAGAGAAAACAAGCACACGAAAAGGTATTCAATTTATCTTTAACCATTGGGGAAATACAAATTAAAACCACAATGAGACATCACTACACACCTATTAGAAGGGCTAAAATAGGAGTCGACCCCATGGTGTAGCGGTTAAATTTCCAAGCATTCCACTTTGGCAGCCTGGGTTTTCAGGTTCAGATCCTGGGTGCAGACCTATACCACTCATCAAGCTATGTTGTGGCACTGACTCACATACACAATAGAGGAAGATTGGCACAGATGTTAGCTCAGAGCTACGTTTCCTCAGAAAAAAAAAAAGAAGGGCTAAAATAAAAGATAGTGTCAATGGCAAATGTTGGCGAGAATGCAGAGAAATGAGATCCCTCATATATTGCTAGTGAAAAGGTAAAATAGTACATACATTCTGGGGAATTTTTTGGCAAGTTCTTATAAAGTTGAGTGTGAAATTACTATAGAACACAGAAATTGCACTCTTGGGCATTCATCTCAGAGAAATGAAGATTTGTGTTCATAAAAATCTTCACACAAATGTTTACAGCAGCTTTATTTGTAATTAGTCTGAAATGAAAACAACTCAGATGTCCTTCAAAGGGTAAATGGTTAAAGAAACTGTAGTATAGCCGTACTATGGAATACTACTCAGCAATAAAAATGAACAAGCTATAAACATAACAACTTGAATAAATGTGGTAAGTGAAAACAAGACAAACACAAAAGGTTATAAACATTATTATTTCATTTATGTAACATCTTTGAAATAATATTTGAGAAATGGAGGACAGATTAGTGTTTGGCAGTGGTTAGGGATGGGTGAAGAAGGAGAGGTATATGAGTATGTTTATAGAAGAGCAAAAAAAAGGGATCCTTTTGGTGTTGGAACTGTTCAGTATTTTGTCTGTAGTGGTGAATACACAAACCTACTCAGGGAAAAAGTGTATATAATTAAATACACACACACACGTACACACAAGTTCAAGTAAAATTGAGGAAATCTGAGTAAGATTGGTGGATTGTGTTGTGGGAGATCAAAATTAGCCACCTTGAAATACGTCTCTTCACCTTGATTATTTTCTCTGATGGACGTTTGACCTTCCCCAAACTGCCTAAAGAATTTAACATAGAAGACCTGTTTCAGGAAGGAGCCAATACCCTATGATGGCTGTAATAATGTAAAATAGATCTTAGAGTAGGAAAGGCACCACAAGCCCATCTTACCAAGAATTCTGTCTCTTCCTGGCCACATTCTCTAGGTGGCCCTGAAAAGAGTTGCCAGCCAAACATTTACATTTATAAGGGAAATCTCCATTTGTAAAGGTAGCTCCCTCCCTGTACTTGGAAGAGGGGGGATGACCTCATCTCTAGAAACTTATCAATGTGGAAGTTGAGGCCTTAAATCTGCATAATAATCTTAGTCTTGTTTACTGTGCTTTTCTGGTAATCTCCCATAACTGACTACCCCCACCCCAACATCCTCCTTGTATTTAGCTGAAGATAGTATTTAAGATGAGAATCTCTCTCATTTTGTCGAGAAACTCAATTTCCTTGGTTTCTCCCATGTATACGTGCTATTAAACTTGGTATTATTTTCTCCTGCTAACCTGTCTTTTAATTATTTGGCCAGCCATAAGAACCTTAAGGGAAAGGGTGGAGGGGAATTCTCCCTCTTCCCTGACAGTTTCAATATTAATATCTTTGTTGGGACATTATGCTACACTTTTGCAAAGTGTTACCATTGAGGCAAATTGGACAAAGTGTACAAGGAATCTCTTGTGTAATTTATTATAACTGCTTGTGGACGTATAGTCATCTCACAAAAGTTTAATTTTTTAAAAAGCTTTAAAAAACAGAATTGAGCCAAAAAATGTCAGAGTAGGTAACTCCAAAAGTCTGTCCCTCCAAAAAAGCAAAGTATATACTGGGAGAAAAACCTGTAATAATCAACTTATTAAGAACTCTGGACACTAACCAAAAGCTTGCAGCACCCATGGAAGAATCAAGGAAAAACAGCTGAATCTTGGTAAGAGAGCTTTGTGGAATTTTAACTTACTCTGGTTCCGTCCCCCACTCCCAAGTTTGGTGGTGGCCTTGAAGACAACAGGCTGCATTATTGTTATAGGAAGCAGTACTAGAAGAATAATAGGAACATTATCCTCAAAGAAATGTGGTTGATTGTTTTTGATCTGTCTAGTAGATCCCTGGAGTACTGGTTTAAAGGCTTGCTCTTATCTCACCTAACTCTCCCAGCCCTGAGGCAGTTACTGGGGACAGTTGTTGAAAATATTTAAAGGCAAGTGTATTAGTTGCTGTTGCCTAGGGTAATGGATTGCAGTTGGGACAATTAATAGACTAACCAAAAAGCCTAGCAGTAAAGGCTAGGAATGAGAAATTTGGAAAATAAGGGCTAGGAAAAGGTATGACATATTCCAGGGAACATAGAAAGCCTCCTGCAAGCCCAGGGTGCATACTCAGAAAAGACCTGAGAAGGTTAGAAGCTCTCATCTCTGGCTGACCTCTAGGCTCTGTGCAAGCAAAAAGAAGATACAGCAGAATTATAAACTGACAGGCTGAGTGTTGATGGCATGCCCCAACACACACAAAGACCTCATCTGCAAAAACTGGGATTTTAAAAATTCCAGGTCTTTAAGGAAATCTATGTCAAATCATTAGCTGACCACTAAGCAAGTGGAAGAATAGAGACTTCAATGGTTACACATGACAAGGAATTCAGATTTTACAAAATTAGTCCACAAGTCACTAAACAAACAAAAAACAACTACTACAAAAAACTAGAACAATAAACCCTGGGGAGGGAGGAGAATCTGATTTACTGAGTGGCCAAACTGTAATATTCAAAATGCCCAGTTTACAACAAAAAATTATGAGAAAAACAAAAAGACAAAGAGCCATGGTCGTTACACAGGAAAAAGAGAATAGAAACTGATCCTGAAGAAACCCAGACATTGGACTTAGTAAACAAAAACTTTAAATCAAATTATTTAAATATTCTCAAAGAGCTAGAGGAAATCATGGACAAAGAACTGAAAGAAATCGTGAGAACTATGCCTTAACAAATATGAAATATCAATAAAGAGATATATATTATAAAAAGGAACCAAGTAAATACTTGGGCATTGAAAAGCATAAGAACTGAAATGAAAATTTTACCAAAGGAGCTTGTATTAGAGTTCTCCAGAGAAATGGAACTAATTGGCTGGACATTATATATATATATTATATATATATACACATATCTACACACAGAGAGAGATTTTAAGGAATTGGCTTATGTTGTTGTGGGGCTGGAAAATCCAAAATCTGCAGAACAAACCAGTGGGTTGGGAATTCTGGCAAGAGTTACTCTTGCAATCTTGAGTCTGAAACCTAGAAACAGGCAGAATTTCTATGCTGCAGCTTTGAGGCAGAATGACTTCCTCTTCTGGAGACATCAGTCTTTTCTCTTAATGCTGATAACTGATTGAATGAGGCTCACCTATATTATGGAGGGTAATTTGCTTTCCTCAGAGTCAACTGATTTAAATGTTAATCATATCTTAAAAATACCTTCACAGCAACATCTAGACTGGTGTTTGACCAAACAACTGGACACCATAGCCTAGCCAAGTTGACACATAAAATTAACCCTTACAGGGTTCAACAGCAGATTTTAGCAGGCAGAAGAAAGAATCGGCAAACTTGAAGATAGGTCAATTGAAATTATCCAGACTGAGGAGAAAAAATAAAAAGAATGAAGAAAAATGAAGAGAGACTGAGAGACCTGTGGGACACCATCAAGAATACCAACATATGCATAATGGGAATCCTAGAAGTAGAGGAGAGACTGAAAAGGACAGAAAGAATATTTGAGAAGACATGAATATATACATCCAAGAAGCTCAAAAAACTCTAAATAGAATAAACCAAAGAGATCCACACTGAGACACATTATAATTAAACTTCTGAAAGAAAAAGATGAAAAGAAAATCTTGAATACAGCAAGAGTGAAGGAAATCATCATCAAAAAGGGATCTGAAATAAGATATATAGCTCATTTCACATTAGAAACCAAAGAGGATAGATGCACTGGGATTACATATTCAAAGTGCTGAAAGAAAAAAGTGGTCAGCCAAGAATTTTATATCTGGCAAAACTAGTCTTCAAAATTAAAAAGGAAAGTAAGACATTCTCAGATAAACAAAAACCAAGACAGTTTGTCACTAGTAGACCTGCCACACAAAAAATGATGAAGGGAGCCCTTCAAGCTGAAATGAAAGGACAAAAGAATAAACATTTTAAAATATGTGCACATGGAACATTATCCACCAAAGCCATATTTTAGCCCACAAAACAAATGTCAATACATTTTAAATGATTGATCTCATTCAAACTATGTTCATTGACTACAATGGAATCTAACTTGATATAAATAAGAGAAATAAAACTGAAAAATTACAAATATGTGGAAATTAAACAATACACTCTGAAACAACAAAGGGTCAGAGAAGAAATCACAGGGTAAATTAGAAAAAATTTGGGGATGAATGAAAATGAAACATAACATATCAGGATTTATGGGATTCAGTGGAAACAGCACTCAAAGGAAAATTTATAGCTATAAACACTGATATTAAAATGAAGAAAGAGCCCAGATGGTTCAAATGGTGAATTCTGCCAGATATTTAAGGAATAAATGGTACTATTTATCTAATATCTCTTGCAGAAAATAGAAGCAAATGGAGCATTTTGTAACTCATTTTACGAGACCAGTATTTCTTTCACACCAAAGTCACACACAGATATTACAAAAAAGGAAAACTATATACCAATCTAGATCTATATGAACATAGATTCAAAAATTCACAACAAAATCTTAGCAAATTGAATCCAACAATGTATAAAAAGAACAACACATCGTGACCAAGGGGGATTTATTACAGGTATACAAGGGCTGCTTCATCATTCAAAATTTAGTTAATGTAACCCATCATATCAACAGGCTAAAGAAGAAAAATTGTATGATCATATCAATAGATGCAGAAAAATCATTTGACAAAATCCAACACAGATTCATGATAAATACTCTGAACAAGCTAGGGATAGAGGTGAACATCTTCAACTTGATAAACAATATCTACAAAACCCTACAACTAACATAACACTTAATGTATGAAGCTAGATGCTTTCCTCCTAAGTTCAGGAACAAGGCAAGGTGGTCACTTGCACTACTCCTATTCAACATTGTACTGAGAGCCTTCGCTAATGCAATTAGACAATAAAAGGAATTAAAAGGTATACAGGTTGGAAAGAAAGAAATAAAACTCGCATTGTTCATAGATGACATCATTGTCTATGAAGAGAATCCCAAAAGAATCAACAAAAATGTCCTGGAACGAGTAAGCATTTATAGCAAGGTTATAGGATACAAGGATAATATACAGAAGTCAATTGCTTTCCAGCAATGAACAATTGGAAATTGAAATTAAAAACACAACACCATTTACATTAGTACAAAAAAAGAAATACATAGGCATAAATCTTATAAAAAATGTACAAGATCTATATGAGGAAAACTACAAAAATTTGAGAAAAGAAATAAAAGAAGATCTAAATAAATAGAGATATTTCATGTACATGGGTCAGAAGACTCAATATTGATCCAATGTCAGTTCTCCCCTACTTGATCTATAGATTCTCCCCTACTTGATCTATAGATCAATCTATAGAATAGATTCAACACAATCCCAATCAAAATTCCAGAAAACTATTTTATGGATAAAGACAAAGTGATTCTAAAGTTTATAGGGAGAGGCAAAAGGAATAACCAACAGAATACCTTTATTTCCCTTATCCTTTCCTAATTGATCTGGCTAGAACTTCCAGAACAATATTTCATAGAAGTGGTGACAGCAGGCTTTCTTGTCTGGTTTCTGATCTCAGGGGGAAAGATTACAGTCTTTCAACAGTATGGATGATATTAGGTATGGATTTTTCTTAGATGCACTTTATCACGTCAAGGAAGTTTTTTCTCTTCCTAGATTTTTGAGTGTTCCTATCATAAAAGGGTGTTGGAAATTGTTGATTGTTTTTTCTACGTCAATAGAAATGATCATGTGGGTTTTTTCCCTTTAGTCAATTAATATGGTGTATTACGTTGATTTTTCTATCTTGAACCACCCTTGAATACCTGGTTTAAATTCAACATGGTCATGGTATACAACATTTTTAATTTGCTGTTGTATTCAGTTTGCTATTATTTTGTTCAGGAATTTTACATCTCTACTCATGGCGGATATTAGTCTGTAGTTTTCACATGTTGTTATTGTCTGGCTTTTGGAACAGCTTAATGTTGGCCTCATAAAATGAGTAAGGAAGAATTCCCTCCTCCTCTATTTTTTTGAAGATTCTGAGAAGGATAGATGTCCATTCTTCTTTAAATGTTGTAGAATTCCCCAGTGAAGACTGGTCATGGGCTTTTCTTACTTGAGAGTTTTTGATTACTGATTTAATCTCCTTATTTATTATAGAACTATTCATATTTTCTATTTTTTCTGAATCACTGATGATAGTTTGTGTATTTCTAGGAATTTGTCCATTTCATATAACATTTAATTTGTTGACATACAGTCATTCACAGTAGTCTTTTATTATTCTTCTGATTTCTGTAAGTTCATTATTAAAGTACCAACTTTCATTTCCGGTTTTAGTAATTTTTATCTTTGCTTTTTTTCTTACTCAGTCTACATAAAAGTTTCTAAATTTTGTCAATCTTTTCAAAGAATCAATTTTGGTTTTGTTGATTATTTGTATTGATGTTCTAGTCTCTATTCTGTTTTTTTTTTTTTTAATGTTTGCTTTTTTTACTGAGGTCATAATAGTTTATAACATTGTGAAATTTCAGTTGTACATTGTCAGTCACCATACAAATGTGCCCCTTCAACTCTTGCACCCCTCAACTGCCTTCCCCTCTGGTAACCACTAAACTGTTCTCTTTGTCCGTGTGTTAGTTTATCTTTCACATATGAGTGAAATCATATGGTGTTTGTCTTCGTCTGGCTTATTTTGCTTAACATAATACCCTCAAGGTCCATCCATGCTGTTGTGAATGGGACGATTTTGTCCTTTTTTGTGGCTGAGTAGTATTCCATTGTGTGTGTGTGTGTGTATATATATATATATATACACCACATATTCTTTATCCACTCATTAGTCTATGGGCACTTGGACTGCTTCCACTTCTTGGCTATAGTGAATAATGCAGCAATGAAAATAGGGGTGCATAAGTCTCTTTGAATTGTTGATTTCAAGTTCTTTGGATAATTACCTAGTAGTGGAATAGCTGGGTTGTATGGTATTTCTATTTTTAATTTTTGGGGAAATCTCCATATTGTTTTCCATAGTGGCTGCACCAGTTTGCATTCCCACAAACAGTGTATGAAGGTTCCCTTTTCTCCTCATCCTCTCCAACATTTGCTATTTTTTGTCTTGTTGATTATAGCCATTCTAACTGGTGTAAGGTTATATCTTAGTGTAGTTTTGATTTGCATTTCCCTGATGATTAGTGATGTTGAACATCTTTTCATGTGCCTATTGGCCATCTGGATATCTTCTTTGAAAAATGTCTGTTCATATCTTCTGCCCATTTTTTGATTGAGTTCTTTGCTTTTTTGTTGTTGAGTTGTGTGAGTTCTTTATATATTTTGGAAACTAATCCCTTGTCGGATATATGATTTGCAAATATTTTCTTCCAGTTGGTGGGTTGTTTTTTCATTTTGTTCCTGATTTCCTTTGCCTTGCAGAAGGTTTTTAGTCTGATGAAGTCCCACTTGTTTATTTTTTCTTTTGTCTCCCTTGTCTGAGCAGAAACGATATTTGAAAAGATCCTTCTAAGACTGATGTCGAATAGTGTGCTGCCTACATTTTCTTCAAGGAGTTTTATGGTTTCAGGTCTTACCTTCAAGTCTTTGATCCATTTTGAGTTAATTTTTGTGTATGGTGAAAGAAAATGGTCTACTTTCATTCTTTTGCATGTGGCTGTCCAGTTTTCCCAACACCATTTATTGAAGAGACTTTCCTTTCTCCATTGTATGCTCTTAGCTCCTTTGTCAAAGATTAGCTGTCCATAGATGTGTGGTGTTGTTTCTACACTTTCAATCCTGTTCCATTGATCTGTGTGTCGGTTTTTGGACCAGTACCATGCTGTTTTGATTACTATAGCTTTGTAGTATATTTTGAAGTCAGGGATTATGATGCCTCCAGGTTTGTTCTTTATTCTCAGGATTTCTTTAGCGATTTGGGGTCTTTTATTGACCCATATGAATTTTAGGATTCTTTGTTCTATTTCCGTGAAGACCATCATTGGGATTCTGATTGAGATTGCATTGAATCTAGATTGCTTTAGGAAGTGTGGACATTTTAACTGTATTTATTCTTCCAATCAATGTGCATGGAATATCTTTCCATGTCTTTATGTCATCATTGATTTCTTTCAATAATGTCTTATAGTTTTCATTGTATAGGTCTTTCACTTCCTAGGTTAAATTTATTCCTAGATATTTTATTCTTTTTGCTGTGATTGTAAATGGGATTGTATTCTCGAGTTCTCTTTCTGTTAGTTTGTTATTAGAGTATAGAAATGCAACTGATTTTTGTAAGTTGATTTTGTACCCTGCAACTTTGCTGTAGTTGTTGATTATTTCTATTAGTTTTCTGATGGATTCTTTAGGGTTTCCTAAACATAAAATCATGTTGTATGCAAACAGTGAGTTTCACTTCTTCATTGCCTATTTTGGCTCCTTTTATTTCTTTTTCTTGCCTAATTTTTCTGGTCAAAACTTCCAGTACTATGTTGAATAAGAGTGGCAAGAGTGGGCACACTTGTCTTGTTCCTGTTCTCAGAGGAATGTCTTTCAGTCTTTCCCTGTTAAGTATGATGTTGGCTGTGGGTTTGTCATATATGGCCTGTATTATGTTGAGGTACTTTCCTTCTATACCCATTTTATGAAGAGCTTTTATCCTAAATGGATGTTGGATCTTGTCAAATGCTTTCTCTACATCTATTGAGATGATCATGTGGTTTTTATTCCTCATTTTGTTAATGTGGTGTATCACATTGATTGATTTGTGGATGTTGAACCATCCCTGGGTCCCTGGTATAAATCACTCTTGACTTAATGTATTGCTGTATTCACTTTGTGAATTTTTTGTTGAAGATTTTTGCATCTGTGTTCATCAGCAATATTGGCTATAATTTTCCTTCGTTGTGTTGTCCTTGTCTGGCTTTGGGATCAGGGTGATGTTGGCCTCATAGAATGTGTTAGGATGTGTTTTGTCTTCCTCAAGTTTTTGGAATAGTTTGATAAGGATAGGTATTAAATCTTCTTTGAATGTTTGGTAGAATCCTCCAGAGAAGCAATCTGGTCCTGGACTTTTATTTTTTGGAAGGTTTCTGATTACTGTTTCAATCTCTTTACTTGTGCTTTGTCTATTCTGATTCTCTATTTCTTCTTGGTTCAGTTTTGGGAGGTTGTATCAGTCTAAGAATTTATCAATTTTTTCTAGATTGTCTGATTTGTTGGTCTGTAGTTTTTTCATAGTATTCTCTCATAATCCTTGTATCTCTGTGGTATCCATTGTGATTTATCCTCTTTCGTTTCTAATTTTATTTATTTGTGCCTTCTTTCTTTTTTTCTTGGTGAGTCTGGCTAAGGGTTTGTCAATTTAGTTTACCTTCTCAAAGAAACAGCTCTTTGTTTCATTGATCCTTTCTACAGTTTTTTTTTTTCAATTTCATTTATTTCTGCTCTAATTTTTATTATTTCCCTCCTGCTGACTTTGGGCTTTGTTTGTTCTTCTTTTTCTGATTGTTTTGGGTGTAGTTTAAGATTGCTTATTTGAAATTTTTGTTATTTGTTAAGGTGGGCCTGTATCGCTATGAATTTCCCTCTCAGGACCACTTTTGTTGGATCCCATATAAGTTGGTATGGTTTATTTTCATTCTCATTTGTCTGCAGATATTTTTTGATTTCTCCTTTAATTTCTTCAATGATTCATTGGTTGTTCAGTAGCATGTTGTTTAGTTTGCACATATTTGTCAATTTCCCAGCTTTTCTTGTTAGTTGATTTCTAGTTTCATAGCATTATGGTCAGAAAAGGTGCTTGATATGATTTCAAACTTCTTAAATTTATTGAGACTTGCCTTGTTTCCCAGCATATGGTCTATCCCTGAGAATGTTCCATCTGCACTTGAGAAGGATGTGTATTCTGCTGCTTTTGGATGTAATGTTCTATATATATCTATTAAGTCCATCTGGTCTAGTTTTTCATTTAAATCCACTATTTCCTTATTGACTTTCTTTCTGGATGATCTATCTATGGATGTAAGTGGGGTGTTACAGTCCCCTACTATTATTGTGTTGTTGTTAATATCTCATTTTAGGTTTGCCAATAGTTGGTTTATGTACTTTGGTGCACGTGTCTTGGGTGCATATATACTTATAAGTGTTATGTCTTATCGGTGGAATGTCCCTTTTATCATTATATACTGCTACACTTTGTATCTCATTGTCTTTTTTACTTTGAAATCTGCTTTGTCTGATATAAGTATGGCAACACATGCTTTCTTTTGTTTGCCATTATCTTGGAGTATTGTCTTCCATCCCTTCACTCTGAGCCTGTGTTTGTCTTTAGATCTGAGATGTGTTTCCTGGAAGCAGCACATTGTTGGGTCTTGTTTTTTAATCCATCCTGCCTCTCTGTGTCTTTTGATTGGAGAATTCAATCCATTTACATTTAGAGTGATTATTGATATATGAGGGCTTAATGATGACATTTTATAGCTCATTTTGCAGTTCTGCATTTCCCTTGTTTCTCGTCCTGTGTATTTTGGACTATCAGTTCAGTTTGATAGTACTCTATGATGGTTTTCTTAGTTTTTTCTTTATTTATCATTTGTGTCTCTGTTGTGATTATTTGTCATGAGGTTTGTATAAAAGATCTCATAGATGAGAGTCCATTTTCTGACAGCCTCTTATTTCCTGAGACTAAGCTGATTCAATCCCTTCCCACTTCCCTTTCTAAGTTATCATTGCCACAACTTATTGCATCATGTGTTGTGAGTTCGTAGTTAAAATAACGAGATTATATTTGTTTTTGATGTTTCCTTCCCTTTATCTTTAATGTTATAATTGTTTGCTAACCTGTTCTGATAGAGTGCTGTAATTTTCTGATTTTGTTTATCTGTTTACTTCCTTGCTCAAGTCTTTGTAAACACTTTCTTTTTTTTCGGGTATGAGGGCCTTCTTGAGCATTTCTTGTAGGGAGTCTTGTGGCGATGAACTCCCTTAACTTTTATCTAGGTAAGTTTTTATTTCTCCATCATATCTGAAGGATATTATCACTGGGTAGTATATTCTTGGCTGAAAGTTTTTGTCTTTCAGAATTTTGAATATATCATTCCACTCTCTCCTAGCCTCTAAGGTTTCTGCTGAGAAATCTGCTGAAAGCCTGACAGGCGTTCCTTTGTAAGTTATTTTCTTCTGCCTTACTGCCCTTAATATTTTTTTCTTTGTCATTGACTTTTGCCAGCTTTACTACTATATGTCTTGGAGAATGTCTTTTTACATTGTTATAGTTAGGATTCTATTAGCTTCTTTCACTTGTATTTCCAGCTCCATCCCTAGGTTTCGGAAGTTCTCAGCTATTATTTCTTTGACCAAGCTTTCTGCTCCATTCTCCTTCTCTTCTCTCTCTGGAATACCTATAATACTTATGTTGCATTTCCTAATTGAGTCAGATATTTCTCGGAGAATTTCTTCATTTTATTTAGTCTTAATTCTCTCTCTTCCTCCATCTGAAGCATTTCTATATTTCTGTCCTCCATATTTTTGATTCTCTCCTCCATAATATCAGCTCTGTTATTCAGGGAGTCCAGATTTGTCTTTATCTCATCCATTGTATTTTTCATCTCCAACATTTATGATTGGTTTTTCTTTATAGTTTCAATCTCTGTTGTGAAGAAGTTCCTGATTTCATTGAACCATCTGTATTTTCTTGTAACTTGCTGAGTTTTTTTATGATAGCTATTTTGAATTCTCTTTCATTTAGATTATAAATTTCTGTGCCTACAGGACTGATTTATGGGTGCTTGTCATTTTCCTTCTGGTCTTGAGTATTAATTTATTTTTTCAGGATGTTTCATGGCATGGATTTGTGCCTCTGCATAGTGATAGTATCTGGTGGCAGCTTCCACCTGCAGCCACTGGGTGGGGATCAATAGCTGTGTCTTCTGAGCCTAATGCAAACACAGCTCATTCGCTTACAGCTGCTGCTTTTCTATCATCCGTGTGGGTGCTCTGGCCAACCTGCTGAGTTGGTGTGTTGGGCAGGTGGAGGGGTGCTTTCTTTCGCTTGTCCAATCCCAGGGATATTCTCACTTTGTCCTCGCTATCTGCTCCCCTTGGCTGTTGGTTTGATTAAGACACCCCCACAATACCTTAGTCACCTCTGTGTGGGGCTTTGCCATGGGCTGTGAGAGAACTTGGAAAGCAAAGATATTCCTGTGGAGTGCCGCCCCTCCCCCCCTCCTCTTAGAGCTGTGCATGGTCCCGACCCTTGGGTTGCTGCCATTGGGGGAGGGAGAGGCGATCCCCTTACCTCCTTCCATTTCCTCCTGGGGTTCCAGCACCTCCACTTTCAGACATATGGCTGCGTGGGTCTCTCAGACGTCTTTTGTGTTGTGTGAATGTCCTCTGTTGGAATATTAGTGTCCTTCTCACTGTATCTTAGGGTGGAGAGTCTAAGGGAAGGGTTCACTCTGCCACGATGCTGATGTTACTCTCTATTCTTATATTTCTTATATACTCTCTACTCTTATATTTCTGTTGTAAGCTTTATTATTTTCTTTCTTCTTCAAGCCTCACATTTAGTTTGCTTTCCTATTTCTATTTCTTTAAGGTATGAAGTTACATTATTGATTTGAGGCCTTTTTTATTATAGGAAATTATGAACATAATTTCCTCTCTGAGCCCTGCATTTATTGCATCCCATAAGTGTGTTATATTGTGTTTTAATTTTCCTTCATCAATAGTTATTTTTCAATTTCTCTTGTGTTTTCTTCTTTGACCCACTGCTTGTTTAAGTGTGTGTTTTATAATTTCCATATATTTGTGAGTTTTTGACTTTTCCTTGTGTTATTGATTTCTAGTTACATTCCCTTGTGGACAGAAAACATACTTCGTATGATTTCAATCTTTTTACGTTTATCAAGACTTGTTTTGTTGTCTAACATATGGTTTATCCTAGATAGTGATCCATGTGCACTTGAGATGAATGTGTAGTTGGCTGTTTTATCGTGGAATGTTCTGTATATATCTGTTAAGTTTGCTTGGTTTATAGCATTGCTCAGGTCTTCCATTTCCTTATTGATCTTTTCTGTAGTTGTTTTAGCCATTATTGAAAGTGGAGTAAGGAATACTACAGCTATTATTGTAGAATAATTTATTTCTCCCTTTAATTCTATCAACTTTTGCTTCATATGTTTTGAGGCTTTGCTGTTATACGTGCGTATGCTTTTTTTGTGAGGAAGACTAGCCCTGAGCTAACATCCGTTGCCAATCCTCCTCTTTTTGCTGAGGAAGATTGGCTCTGGGCTACCATTTGTGCCCATCTTCTTCCACTTTATATGGGACACTGCCACAGCATGGCTTGACAAGCAGAGTGTCAGTCCATGTCTGAGATCCGAACCTGTGAACCCCAGGCCACCAAAACGGAGCACACAAATTTAACCGCTATGCCACCAGGCTGGCCTGCATGTTTTTAATTGTTGTATATTCATATTTTTTATTGAAGTAATAGATTTATTACATTATATATGTTTCAGGTGTACCTCAGTATATTTTGACTTCTGTATACACTACATCGTGTTCACCACAAAAAATCTGGTATCCACTTGTCACATACAAATGGCCCCATCTCCCCCTTACCCATCCTTCCAATTCCTTCCCTTCTGGTAACCACCAATCTGTTCTCTGTTTCTATGTGGTTTTTTTCTATCTTTCACATATGAGTGAAATCATATGGTATTTGTCTTTCTCCATATGACATTTCATTTAGCATAATACCCTTGAGGTCCATCCATGTTGTTGCAAATGGCAAGATTTCATCTTTTTTATGGCTAAATATTATTGCATTGTATATAAACACTACATCTTCTTTATCCATTCATCCCTTGATGTTCACTTAGGCTGTTTCCATGTCTTGGCTATTGTAAATAATGCTGCAATAAACAGGATTGCATACAACCGTTTGAACTAGTGTTTTTGTACTCAGTAGATAAATACCCAGAAGTGCAATGGCTGGCTCATATAGTAATTATATTTTTAAGTTTTTGAGGACTCACCATACCGTTTTCCATAGTGGTTGCAACAATTTACATCTCCACTAGCAATGCATGAGGGTTCCCTTTTCTCCACATCCTTTCCAACCCTTGTTAGTTCTTGTCTATTTAAAAATAGCCATTCTAACAGATGTGAGGTGATATCTCATAGTGGTTTTGATTTTCACTACCCTAATAATTAGTGATGTTGAACATCTGTATATTTTCTTTGAAAAAATGTTTGTTGAGATCCTCAGCCTATTTTTCATAGGGTTGTTTTTTTTTCTGCTTAATTATAAGAGTTCTTTATATATTTTGGATATTAACCTCTTATTGGATGTATGATTTGCAAATATCCTCTCCCAACCAGTAGGTTTTCTTTTCATTTTATTGATGGTTTCCTTTGCTGTGCAGAAGCTTTTTAGTTTGATGTACTCCCATGTGTTTATTTTTGCTTTTGTTTCCCTTGCCTGAGGAGATATATCTAAGAAGATATTGCTAAGAACAATATGGAAGAGGATACTGCCTATGTTTTCTTCTAGGAGTTTTATTATTTCAGGTCTTACATTCAAATCTTTAATCTATTTTGAGTTAATTTTTGTGTATGGTGTAAGATAGTGGTCTACTTTCATTCTTTTGCATATGGCTGTCCAATTTTCACAACACCATTTATTGAAGAGACTTTCCTTTCTCCATTGTATGTTCTTGGCTCCTTTATCAAAAGTTAGCTGTCCATAGATATGTGGGTTTATTTGTGGACTCTCATTTCTGTTCCATCAATCTGTCTGTCTGTTTTTCTGCCAATACCATGCTGTTTTGATTATTATAGCTTTGTAGTATACTTTGAAATCAGGAAGTGCGACACCTCCAGCTTTGTTCTTTTTTCTCAGGATTCCTTTCAGGGTCTTCTGCTGTCTCACATAAATTTTAGGATTGTTTGTTCTATTTCTGTGAAAAATGTCATAGGATTTTTGATAGAGATTGCATTGAATATGGGAATATGGACATTTTAACTATGTTAAGTCTTCCAACCATGAGCATGAGATATCTTTCCACTTCTTTATGTCTTCTTTGATTTATTTCAACAATGTCTTATAGATTTTAATATACAGGTCTTTCACCTCCTTGATTAAATTTATTCCTAGGTATTTTGTTCTTTTTGTTATGACTAAATGGAATTGTTTTCTTGATTTCTCTTTCTGGCAGTTCACTGTTGGTGTATAGAAATGCAACTGCCATTTGTATGTTGATTTTGTATCCTACAATGTTACTGTATTTGTTAATTATTTCTAATAGTTTTTTGGTGGATTCTTCAGGGCAAAATCATGGCATCTACAAATAGTAAAAGTTTTCCTTCTTCCTTTCCAATTTGGATCCCTTTTATTTCTTTTGTCTTCCTTGCCTAATTGCTCTGGCTAGGACTTCCAATACTATGTTGAATAAGAGTGGCAAGAGTATGCATCCTTGTCTTGTTCTTGTTCTTAGAGGGATAGCTTTCAATTTTTCTCCATTGAGTATGGTATTAGCTGTTGGTTTGTCATATATGGACTTTATTACGGTGAGGTACTTTCCTTCTATACCCCCTTTATTGAGAGTTTTTATCTTAAACAGATGCTGAATCTTATCAAATGCATTCTCTATATCTATTGAGATGATCATATGATATTTTTCTTCATTTTGCTAATGTGTTGTATCACGTATATTGATTTGTGGATGTTGAGCCATGCTTGCACCCTTGAAATAAATCCCACTTGATCGTGGTATATGATCCTTTTACTGTATTGTTGTACTCAGTTGGCTAATATTTTTTGAGTATTTTTACATCTATGTTCATCAGTGATATTAGCCTGTGATTTTCTTTTTTATGTTTTGTCCTTGTCTGGTTTTTGTATCAGGGTCATGTTGATCTTGTAAAATGAATTAGGAATCATCCCCTCCTCTTCAATTTTTTGGAATAATTTGAGAAGCATAGGTATTAAATCTTCTTTGAATGTTAGGTAGAATTCACTGGAGAAGTTGTCTGGTCCTGCAGTTTTGTTTTTGGGGAGGTTTTTGATTACCGTTTCAATCTTCTTACTAATGATTGGCCTATTCAGATTCTTTATTTCTTCTTGATTCAGTTTTGGAAGGTTGTGTGATTCTAAGAATTTATCCCTTTCTTCTAGTTTTTCCAATTTGTTGGCATATAGCTTTTCATAGTATTCTCTTATAAACCTTTGTATTTCTGTGGTATCCATTGTAAGTTCTACTCTTTTCTTTCTGATTTAATTTATTTGAGCTTTCTGCTTTTTTTCTTAGTATGTCTAGCTAAAGGTTTATCAATTTTGTTTATCTTTTTAAAGAACAACCTCTTAGTTTCATTGATCTTTTCTACTGCGTTTTTAGTCTCTATTTCATTCATTTCCACTTTGATCTTTATTATTTCCTTCCTCCTACAGGTTTTGGGTTTCATTTGTTTTTCTCTTTTTAGTTCCTTTAGGTGCAATGTTAGAATGTTTGTTTCAGATTTTCCTTATTTTTTGAGGTAGATCTGTATTGCTATAAACTTACCTCTAGTACTGCTTTGCTGTATCCCATAGATTTTGGTATGTAATTTTTTCTTCTTCATTTGTCTTCAGGTATTTTTTGATTTCTCTTTTATTTCTTCAGTGATCCCATAATTGTTCGGTATCATGTTGTTCAGTTCCCACATATTTGGACTTTTCCAGTTTTGTTCTTGTAGTTGATTTCTAGTTTCATGCTGTTGTGTTCAGAAAAGATTCCTGATACAATTCCAATCTTTAATTTATTGAGACTTGTTTCCAAACATATGGTCTGTCTTTGAGAATGTTCCATGTGCACTTAAGAAGAATGTGTATTCTGCTGCTTTTGGATGGAATGTTCTATACATCTATTAAGTCTAATGTTTCATTTAAGGCCAATATTTCCTTGTTGACTTTCTGTCTGGATGGCTATCTATTGATGTAATTGGGGTATTAAATTCCCCTACTATTATTGTGTTGCTGTCAATTTCTCCCTTTAGATCTGTTAATAATTGCTTTACACATTTTGCTGCTCCTATGTTAGATGAATGTATATTAATAAACATTATGTGTTCTTGATGGATCGTCCCCTTTATTATTATATAATGTCTATCTTTGTCTTCTTTAGTCTTTTTTGGCTTGAAGTCTATTTTGTCTGGTATAAGTATGGGTATACTTGCTTTCTTTTGGTTGTCATTTGCTTGGAGTATCATCTTCCATCCCTTCTTTCTGAGTCTATGTTTGTCTTCAGAGCTTAGATTGATCTCCTGGAGGCAGTATATTCTTGGGTCTTGTTTTTTAATCCATCCAGCCACTCTTTGCCTTTTGATTGGTGAATTAAATCTGTTTACATTTAGGGTAACTATTGATGTATGAAGACTTAATACTGCCATTTTATCTTTTGTTTTCTGGTTGTTCTATATTTCCATCATTTCTTTTTCCTTGTGTTTCTGTCTGTTTCAGTTTGGTTTTCTTCTTTGACATGTTTCTCAGTTTCCTCTTTTCTTATTTTTTGGATCTCTGCTCTGAATTGTTGTTTTGTGGTTACCATGAGGTTTAAAATGTCTCATAGATAAGATAGCCCTATTTCTGCTGATAGCATCTTGTCTTCATTTGCCTATGCAAGTCACACTCTTTTCTTCTTCCCCTTCTATGTTTTTGTTGTCACCATTTATCCTTTCTTATATTGTGAGCTTGTTACCAAATTGAAGTGGTTATAATTATTTATGTATTTATTTTTTTGGTGAGGAAGATCAGCCCTGAGCTAACATCTGATGCCAATCCACCTCCTTTTTTTGCTTAGGAAGATTGGCCCTGGGCTAACAGCCATGCCCATCTTCGTCTACTTTATATGGGACGCCACCACAGCATGGCTTGACAAGCGGTGCGTCAGTTCACATCAGTGATCTGAAACCTGCAAACCCTGGGCCACTGAAGTGGAGCATGCGCACTTAACCACTGCACCACCAGGCCAGCCCCTGGTTATAGTTATTTTTAATGCTTCCTTTCCTTTTAACCTTTATGTTATAATTAAATGTTTACTAACCTATTTTGATATAAAGTTGCAATTTTCTGATTCTGTCTGTCTATTTTCCACCTTGCTCAATGTTTTGTATACCTTTGCCTTTCCATTTTAGTTTGCACAGTTTCTTTCAACATTTATCACAAGGAAGGTCTAGTGGTGATAAACTCCTTCAGCTTTTGTTTGTCTGGGAAAGCCTTTATTTCTCCTTCATATCTGAAGGATAACTTTGCTGGATAGAGTATTCTTGGCTGACAGTTATTATCTTCTAATATTTTGAATATATCATTCCATTCTCTCCTGGCATGTGGAGTTTCTGCTGAGAAATCTGCTGATGGCCAAATGGAAGTTACCTTGTAGGTTATTGTTTTTTCCCCCTAGTTGCCTTTAATACTATTTCTTTATTATTGGCATTTGACTGTTTTTTTTTTTTTGATTTTTATTGATATTTTAATGGTTTCTAACATTGTGAAATTTTGGGTTGTACATTTTTGTTTGTCCATCACCCCATATATGACTCCCTTCACCCCTTGTGCCCACCCCCCACCCCCACTTCCCGGGTAACCACAGTCCAGTTTTCTCTGTCCATGTGTTGGTTTATATTCCACATATGAGTGAGATCATACAGTGTTTGTCTTTCTCTTTCTGGCTTATTTCACTTAACATAATACGCTCCAGGCCCATCCATGTTGTTGCAAATGGGACGATTTTGTCTTTTTTTATGGCTGAGTAGTATTCCATTGTATATATA
This sequence comes from Diceros bicornis minor, assembly GCF_020826845.1. Lineage (NCBI taxonomy): Eukaryota > Metazoa > Chordata > Mammalia > Perissodactyla > Rhinocerotidae > Diceros > Diceros bicornis. The sequence continues at coordinate 98,958,731 of NC_080781.1, read as the reverse complement.
TACCACTTTTTTTTTATTATATGTCTTGGAGAAGGTCTTATTGAATTGAGATAATTGGATGTTCTATAAGCTTCATGGTTTTATATACCCAGTTCCTTCCCCAAGATTGGGAAGTTCTCATCTATTATCTCTTTTTTTTTGTTTGTTTTACTTCAAGTTACTTTATTTATTTATTTTTAATTTTTTGTTTATTGCAGTAACATTGGTTCATAACATTGTAAAAATTTCAGGTGTACAACATTGTACTTCTATTTCTGAATAGATTACATCATGTTCACCACCAAAATACTAATTACAACCCATCACCACACACATGTATCAAATTATCCCTTTCACCCTCCTCCCTCCCCCCTTCCCCTCTGGTAACCACCAATCCAATCTCTGTCCCTATGTATTTGTTTATTGTTGTTATTATCTACTACTTAATGAAGGAAATCATATGGTATTTGACCATCTCCCTCTGACTTATTTGACTTTGCATTATACCCTCAATGTCCATCCATGTTGTCACAAATGCCTGGATTTCATCTTTTCTTATGGCTGAGTAGTATTCCATTGTGTATATATACCACATCTTCTTTATCCATTCATCCCTTGATGGGCACTTAGGTTGCTTCCAAGTCTTAGCTATTGTGAATAACGCTGCAATGAACACAGGGGTGCATGTACCTTTACAAATTGGTGTTTTCAAGTTCTTTGGATAAATACCGAACAGTGGAATAGCTGGATCATATGGTAGTTCTATCCTTGATTTTTTGAGGAATCTCTATACTGTTTTCCATAGTGTCTGCACCAGTTTGTCCTCCCACCAGCAGTGTATGAGAGTTCCCTTCTCTCCACATCCTCTCCAACATATGTTGTTTCCTGTCTTGTTAATTATAGCCATTCTGACGGGTGTGAGGTGATATCTCATTGTAGTTTTGATTTGCATTTCCCTGATAGTTAGTGATTTTGAACATCTTTTCATGTGTCCGCTGGCCATCTGTATATCTTCTTTGGAGAAATGTCTGTTCAGGTCTTTTGCCCATTTTTTAATTGGGTTGGTAGTTGTTTTGTTGTTGAGATGCATGAGTTCTTTATATATTTTGGAGATTAAGCCCTTATCAGATGTATGGTTTGCAAATATCTTCTCCCAATTGTTAGGTTGTCTTTTCATTTTGTTGATGGTTTCCTTTGCTGTACAGAAGCTTTTTAGTTTGATGTAGTCCCATTTGTTTATTTTTTTCTATTGTTTCTCTTGCCTGGTGAGACGTGGTGTTTGAAAAGATGTTGCTAAGACCGATGTCAAAGAGCGTACTGCCTATGTTTTCTTCTAGAAGTTTCACAGTTTCAGGTCTTACTTTCAAGTCTTTAATCCATTTTGAGTTAATTTTTGTATATGGCGTAAGCTAAGGGTCTACTTTCATTTTTTTGCATATGGCTATCCAGTTTTCCCAACACCATTTGTTGAAGAGACATTCTTTTCTCCATTGTATGTTCTTGGCTCCTTTATCAAAGATTAGCTCTCCATAGATGTGTGGGTTTATTTCTGGGCTTTCAATTCTATTCCATTGATCTGTGTGTCTGTTTTTGTGCCAGTACCATGCTGTTTTGGTTACTATAGCTTTGTAATATATTTTGAAATCAGGGAGTGTGATACCTCCAGCTTTGTTCTTTTTTCTCAGGATTCCTTTAGCTATTCGGGGTCTTTTGTTGTTCCATATAAATTTTAGGATTCTTTGTTCTATTTCTGTGAAAAATGTTGTTGGAACTTTGATAGGGATTGCATTGAATCTTTAGATTGCTTTAGGAAGCATGGACATGTTAACTATGTTAATTCTTCCAATCCAAGAGCACGGAATATCTTTCCATTTCTTTGTGTCTTCTTCAATTTCTTTCAGCAATGTTTTATAGTTTTCGGTGTACAGATCTTTCACCTCTTTGGTTAAGTTTATTCCTAGGTATTTTATTCTTTTTGTTGCAATTGTAAATGGGATGGTATTCTTAATTTCTCTTTCTGCTTCTTCGTTGTTAGTGTACAGAAATGCAACTGATTTTTGTATGTTGATTTTGTATCCTGCAACTTTACCATATTCGTTTATTACTTCTAAAAGTTTTCTGGTGGATTCTTTAGGGTTTTCTATATATAAAATCATGTCATCTGCAAATAGTGAGTGTTTCACTTCTTCCTTTCCAATTTGGATCCCTTTTATTTCTTTTTCTTGCCTGATTGCTCTGGCTAGGTCTTCCAGTACTATGTTAAATACGAGTGGTGACAGTGGGCATCCTTGTCTGGTTCCTGTTCTTAGAGGGATAGCTTTCAGTTTTTCAGCATTGAGGAGGATATTAGCTGTGGGTTTCTCATATATGGTCTTTATTATGTTGAGGTACTTTCCTTCCATACCCATTTTATTCAGAGTTTTTATCATAAATGGATGCTGTATCTTGTCAAATGCTTTCTCTGCATCTATTGAGATGATCATGTGATTTTTATTCTTCATTTTATTAATGTGGTGTATTACGTTGATTGATTTGCGAATGTTACACCATCACTGCATCCCTGGAATAAATCCCACTTGATCATGGTGTATAATCTTTTTAACGTATTGTTGCATGTAATTTGCTAGTATTTTGTTGAGGATTTTTGCATCGATGTTCATCAGTGATATTGGCCTGTAATTTTCTTTTTTTGTGTTGTCCTTGTCTGGTTTTGGTATCAGGGTAATGTCAGCTTCGTAGAATGAGTTAGGGAGCTTCGCCCCCTCCTCAATTTTTTGGAAGAGTTTGAGAAGGATAGGTATTAAGTCTTCTTTGAATGTTTGGTAGACTTCACCAGGGAAGCCGTCTGGTCCTGGACTTTTATTTTTGGGGAGCTTTGTGATTACTGTTTCGATCTCCTTACTGGTGATTGGTCTATTCAAATTCTCTACTTCTTCTTGATCCAGTTTTGGAAGGTTGTATGATTCTAAGAATTTATCCATTTCTTCCAGATTGTCGAATTGGTTGGCATATAGCTTTTCATAGTATTCTCTTATAATCTTTTGTATTTCTGAGGTGTCTGTTGTAACCTTTCATTTCTGATTTTACTTATTTGTGCCTTCTCTCTTTTTTTCTTGGTGAGTCTAGCTAAAGGTTTGTCAATTTTGTTGATCTTTTCAAAGAACCAGCTCTTGGTTTTATTAATTTTTTCTATTGTTTTTTTGGTCTCTATTTCATTTATTTCTTCTCTGATTTTTATTATTTCCCTTCTTCTACTGATTTTGGGCTTTGTTTGTTCTTCTTTTTCCAGTTCCTTTAGGTGCATTGTTAGATTGTTTATTTGAGATTTTTCTTGTTTGTTGAGATAGGCCTGTTTCGCTATAAACGTCCCTCTTAGAACTGCTTTTGCTGTATCCCATAAATTCTGCCATGTTGTATTTTCATTTTCATTTGTCTCCAGGTATTTTTTGATTTCTTCTTTGATTTCTTCGTTAACCCAGTCGTTGTTCAGTAGCATTTTGTTTAATCTCCACGTATTTGAGGATTTTCTGATTTTCTTCCTATAGTTGATTTCTAGTTTCATACCGTTGTGGTCAGAAAAGATGCTTGGTATTATTTCAATCTTCTTAAATTTATGGAGACTTGTTTTGTGGCCTAATATGTGATCAATCCTGGAGAATCTTCCATGTGCATTTGAAAAGAACGTGTATTCTTCGGTTTTTGGATGGAATGCTCTGTATATATCCACTAGGTCCATCTGTTCTAGTGTGTCGTTTAAGGCCAATGTTTCCTTACTGATCTTCTGTTTGGATGACCTATCTGTTGGTGTAAGTGGAGTGTTCAAGTCCCCTACTATTATTGTGTTACTGTCTATTTCTCTTTTTATGTCTGTTAATAATTGCTTTATATATTTAGGTGCACCTACATTGGGTGCGTAGATATTTACAAGTGTTATATCCTCTTGTTGGATTGTTCCCTTGACCATTAGGTAATGCCCTTCTTTGTCTCTTTTTACAATTTTTGTTTTAAAGTCTATTTTGTTTGATATGAGTACTGCTACCTCAGCTTTCCTTTCATTGCCATTTGCGTGGAGTATCTTTTTCCATCTCTTCACTTTCAGTTTGTGAGTGTCTTTAGGTCTGAAGTGTGTCTCTTGTATGCAGCATATATATGGGTCTTGTTTTATCCAGTCAGCCACCCTATGCCTTTTAATTGGAGCATTTAGTTCATTGACGTTTAAAGTAGCTATTGATAAGTATGTACTTACTGCCATTTTTTAACTTTTTTTCCCTCAGTGTTTTAGTAGTCTTTCTCTGTTCTTTTCTTCTTCTATACAGAATTGATGGTCTCTTTAGTTTGACCTCTGTCTGAAAGCTGTACTCTTTAACTCCCCTCCTCTCTCCTTTTATTTTTTTGATATCATATCTAACCTCATTTTTGTGCATTTGTATCCATTGCCCTCTTATCATGGAAATAGATAATTTTTCCTATTTGTGGTCTTCTCTTTTCCCCTTAAATCAGTCCCTTTAACATTTCTTGTAGCACTGGTTTCTTGGTGACAAACTCCTTTAATTTTTGCTTATTGGGAAACTTTTGATCTCTCCTTCCATTTTGAATGATAACCTTGCTGGGTAGAGTATTCTTGGCTGTAAGTTTTTCCTTTTAGCACTTTACATATATCGTGTCATTCTCTTCTAGCCTGTAAGGTTTCTGCTGAGAAGTCAGCTGATAGCCTTATGGGGTTTCCTTTGTATGTAACTTGACATTCTCTTGCGGCTTTTAGGATTCTCTCTTTATCTTTAATTCTGGACATTTTGATTATGATGTGTCTTGGTGTGGGCCTCTTTGGGTTTATCTTGTTTGGGGCTCTCTGTGCTTCCTGTACCTGGATGTCTGTTTCCTTCCTTAGGTTAGGGAAGTTTTTATCTATTATTTATTGAAATAGATTCTCTGCCCCCTTGTCTCACTCTTCTCCTTCCAGGACACCTATAACACGGATGTTAGTGGGCTTGATGTTGTCCCAGAGGTGCCTTAGACTGTCCTCACTCTTTTTAATACTTTTCTCTTTTACCTGTTCACCTTGGGTAAGTTCTTTTAGTCTTTTGTCCAGCTCACAGATCCGCTCTTCTGTATCCTCTTCTCTGCTTTTGAGTCCCTCTAGTGAATTTTTCATTTCCAGTATTGTATTCTTCATTTCTGATTGGTTCTGTTTTATATCTTCCATTACTTTGTTGACATTCTCACTTAGTTCATCTATTCTTCTCCCCAGATCAGTGAGCATCCTTAACACTCTTAGTTTGAACTCTCTGTCGGGTAGGTTGCTCATTTCTGTTTCACTTACTTCCTTTTCTGGGGTTTTGTCTTGTTCCCTTACTTGGAATGTATTCTTTTGCCTCCTCATTTTGCCTCTTTGCCTGTGCTTGTGTCTACATATTAGGCAGGTCAGCTACGTCTCCTGCTCTTGGATAGGTGACCTTATACAAGTGATCCCTTAGGAGGCCTGCAACGTGCTTCCCTCAGTTCTCAATGTTCCAGGGGTGACCCCTATGTTGGCTACATGTGTACTTCTGTTGTGGCCTGTTTGCTTTCCCTGTATGCGCCCAGGTAGGCTGACTTATGCTCCTGGCCAGCTGTTGTAATGTTCAGCTGTTTGTCGTTGTTGTGGGCCCTTCAGTCTCTTTATCAGTTGTGGGGAGCCCCAGCACAGTTGCCTGCAAGTTCTAATACCACATTTGTGTTGCAGTATTTCTTTTAAGTGAGTAGGCCCCCAGCGTGGCAGGTTGTTAGGCTCAGGGCCTTACAATTGCTGTAAGCCTCTAGCCTATTAGGTCTCTTGTCAGCTCTCTGAGGATTGCAGCTGGGTGGGGCTGGCCTCAGGCACAGGAGCACCCAATTGTTGCAGGCTTTGGAAGGTGGGGCAAACCTCCTATTTGGGTCTTTGAGAAGCACAAGTCTTCTGCAGCTGACAAGCCCTGCCGCCCACAGGTCCACACACACAGTCAACACAGTCCTGCCCCGTGTACGTGCCCCGACCTCCCCAAGCAGACCTAGTCTCTCCACGGTGGGAACCCCACATACTCCGCCACCACCCCACACTCTCCACCGGCTCCTTGTGCACACCCTGCCCCGCTCAAGTCGGCTCAGTTGCCAGGCTGCAGAGAATCCAGTCACCAATCTATGCAGGCCCACAAGTTGCCTGAGGGCTTGTTGTTGGGTGGGACCAGTCTCTAGGGTGGACTGCCTGCCCTGGCTGAGCTGGATTAAATCGGTGCTCTAGTGGGTGGGGCAGACCCTGGGCTAGCAGGCCTCAGGGAGAACTCCAATGGCGTCTGTGTCAGCTCGCCCACACCAGGCCACAATAACGGCCGCCGGCAATGTCCCAGTCCCTGGAGAGGTCTCACCCCTCACCGAGATGCACTCAGGGCCTGTTAGGTGAGTCACTTGTCACCAAAGCACTGTGCACCTTTCTTTCTGGTGATTTTAGGATGCTTTCTGAAACGGGTGACTTTGTGTGTGGGCCCTTTAAGAGCCAATTTTAGTTTCTTTGTGAACCGGGTTTTCTGGGGGTACTCCCCAATGCTTTAGTAGCAGGCAAAGTCTGATATTATGCTGCTGGTCTCGATTGTTCTGGGTCCACAAAATGCCCACAGCCGGGGCGCTCCCCAGCTCAGGGCCCCACGCCTCCAGGGAGGGCTGCGTACCTGTGCGCTGCTCCCGGAGGCCGTGATGCTGGCGGCTTGTGAAAGTGGCATTTTTCCTCTCCAGAAGGGAGTCTCTGCCTCTTCCACCTCAGTTAGTATTGTCCGTTGCTGCAGGAGTTCCTCTTATCCAGTTTTCAGTTCTGTCTCAGGGGTCATTTTTCCATGAGTAGTTGTAAATTGGCTCTGTCCATGGGAGGAGGTGAGTTCTGAGTCTGCTTACGCCGCCATCTTGACTCCCTACCTATTATCTCTTTAAATAAGCTCTCTGCTGTCTTCTCTCTCTTTTCTCTTTCTGGGATACCAATTATCATTATGTTACCCTCTCTAATGGACTCAGATAAATTTCATAGAATTTCCATATTTAAAAAAAATCTTAATTCTTTCCTCTTCTACATTTATCATTTCCAGGTGTCTATCTTTCAGCTCACTAATTCTCTGTTCCATATGGTCTGCTCTATTTCCAGTGCTTTCTAATGCATTCTTCATCTCATTTATTGAGTTCTTCAGCTCCAGAATTTCTGCTTGGCTGTTTTTTAGGTTCAATCTCTTTGGTAAAGTATTCCTTCTGTTCATTGATTTCATTCCTGAGCAACTTGAACGGCCTGTCTGATTTTTCTTGTAGTTTGTTTAGTTTCTTCACCACAGTCATTTTGAATTCTGTTTTTTTTTTTTTGTGAGGAAGATCAGCCCTGAGCTAACTTTCATGCCAATCCTCCTTTTTTTGCTGAGGAAGACCAGCCCTGAGCTAACATCTATTGCCAATCCTCCTCCCTTTTTTTCCCTTTTTCTCCCCAAGGCCCCAGTAGTTGTATGTTATAGTTGCACATCCTTCTAGTTGCTGTATGCGGGACACTGCCTCATCATGGCCGGACAAGTGGTGCATTGGTGCGCACCCAGGATCTGAACCCGGGGCCGCCAGTAGCAGAGCACGTGCACTTAACCACTAAGCCATGGGGCCTGCCCCATTCTGGATTCTTTATCAGTTACATCACACTCTTCCATGAATTTATGTTTGGTTTCTGGGAATTGTTTTTTTCTTTTTGTGATGCCATGCTACCAAGTCTTTTTATGGTGCTTGCTGAGTTATTTCTCTGCTGGCATATTTATTGAAGGAAACAGTTTTCTTATTTAGGTATAGCTTTATTTGTTTTGATTCCAACTATTCAATCAATGAAGATTAGAGGCCTTTCTTTTGTTTTTCAGTAGGTAGTCCTAGACTTCTGGTTTTTGGTTTCTCTTACCTGAGCTGCCTCTGAATATATTTTAGGATCAGATGTTCCACCCTTCAATACCTCTATTAGGAGTGTGGCTGGTTCTCTTGTCATTGCCACCTGCACCTCCAGGTGTCATTGATGCTTTGCCATTGCTGGTGTCACTGAGGTCACTGGATTTGCCACCAGGATTACGGGGATGATTGATGCCTCTGCATCCAGATCACCTGGGTCAAAAGCTCCACCAATATAGCAGGGGGATGGGGAAGGTTGAGGGGGGGAGCTGGGTTCTTGAAGCTCCACTGTTACCTATTTCCCTGTGGCCTTAGGCGCTGCTGCAGTTGGAAAGTCAGAGTCGTGTGTGCACCTCCACTGCTGCTACCAGGGTTTGAGCTGTGGCCAGAACCCTGGGATTGCAGGGCTCCACCTTTTCTGCTGCTCCACTCTCCATGGCCACAGATGCTGCCATGGCTGGGAGCTTAAAGTCACATGCATGCCATCACTGTTGCCTACAGGTTTTTCTGGGCCTGGGGGTGGCTGGCTCAGCCTCTGCAGCTGGGGGTCCAGGAACCTGGGCACTGTGTCTGCTGTTTCCTTGGTTGGTCTCTTCTATGTGCTCCAGTCCACCTCCTTTCATATGAAACAACGTGTGCATCTCTCTAGCATCCTGGTGTGTTGGACAATGAAGCCTTTGTTGTGTTATGATAGTTTTCCTCATTGTAGATTAAAGAGGAGAGACAAAGTGATCTTCTCTTGCCACCATGATGATGATGTCTGTATATATTCTTGATTACTTGACACTTTTATCAATATAAAATATCTTTCTTTGTAACTTGTAATATTAATACAGCCACTATAGCTCTCTTTGTGTGTGTGTGTGTGCTGTTGTATGTTGTAGTTGATTGCTTAGTGCCTTTTCTAATTTTTCTATTTTTGAAAGAGTATATTCTTTGTCATGTGTGGTCCCAGAAGTCTCTGTTCCATTAGTGTAGTAGCCAGCTAATCATTTGACAGAGATTTCCTTAAAATCCTGGAGTCAATTAGAAAAAGAGAGAAAAAATTAAAAAAAGGAAAGAAAGGAAAAGAACAAAACACAAATAAACAAACAAAAAAATCTCTCCTAATCTTTGTACATTGGCTCTGAGTTGGGGCAGTACTTCAACGCTTAGCCAGGCCATTAACAACTCTATCTTAGGTTTCAATTTCTGCTTATATTGAACCTTAAGATCAAGCAGAGGTGAAAGCTTGGGCTTTCTCAGATCGTTTACGAGCATGCATTTAGCCTTAGCCACGCATGTGTCCTTCTAGAGTCCCTGGTATAAACAAGAGCATTTCAAAACCCTTATTCCCTCAAGAATCTCCTTCCCCAGCTTCTTCCTTGCCAGGCTTTTCTGTTTGCCTGCTTCTTGCCACGTCTGCTATTCCTTGCTCCAGATGGTGGCTTGTATGTGCCTTTAAATGCTTTTGACAAATATTGCCAGGGAGGCTACTCCAACATTGAGAAAGTTCCGAGGGAGACAAAACAAAGGCAAGCCCCTGAACAATCTCTCAGGGGACTGCTGGATAGGTCAAAATACACAACCACAATTCTTTGATAACAAGGTCCATATTGCTCCTCTGGCACTGGCAACCTATACCAGGTATGTGGGCTATCATCCACATGGCCACCTTGAGCAGGCAAGTGGCAGATGATAGGCAGGTAAGTAAAAATACCTCAACATTCTCTTAGCAAAAATTATCAGTTTTTTTCTTCTTTCAAGACTCCCCTAGGATTGTATTTTTTTTAATTATGGTAAAAAAACACATAGAATAAAATTTACCATCATAACTATCTTTGAGTGTATAGTTCAATAGTGTTAAGTATATGCACATTATTGTGAAACAGATCTCCAAAACTTTTTCCATGAATTTGACTACTTTAAATACTTCATAGAGGTGGAATCATACAGTATTTGTCTTTTTGTGACTGGTTTATTTCACTAAATATAACGTCCTCAAGGTTCATGTATGTGGTAATATGTAATAGGATTTCCTTCCTTTCTAAGGCTGAATAATAGTATGTTTATACCACATTTTGTTTATTCATTCATCCATCAATGGACATTGGGGTTGCTGTTCTATGACACTGATTAGATTCCAGAGTTTCAAAAAAGTTGATTCTGACAGTTTTTGTGAGCTTATTTGTTGCTTCAGGGGATTGAAAGATCTTTGGACTTCTCTACTCCACAATTTTAGCAATGCCACTCAAATAAATAATTTTTAATTTCTACATCACACTTTGAAATCAACATTGAAAATGAGTATAACATATTACAATTGTTATTTGCAACTTTTTTGTCTGAACATCTGTCTTCTAACATTAACTTACTAAGTACAGTCATGTGTTGCTTAATGATGGGGATACCTTCTGAGAAGTGTGTATCCCCATCTTAAGTGTGATTAAGTGATCACACTTAAGTGTGATTAAGTGATTTTCTCATTGTGCAAACATAGTAGAGTGTACTAAAGGGGAATAATATTTGCCACCCCAAAATATGTCTCTTTAACATGAGAATTATTTTAGGCTGTTTATTTATTTATTTATTTATTTTTGTGAGGAAGATTAGCTCTAAGCTAACATCCTATGCCAATCCTCCTCTTTTTGCTGAAGAAGTTGGCCCTGGGCTAACAGCCATGCCCATCTTCCTCTACTTTACATGGGACGCCGCCACAGCATGGCTTGACAAGCGGTGCATCGGTGCACACCCAGGATCCACACCTGCTATTCTTTGCTCCGGATGGTGGTGGAACCCCGGGCCACTGAAGTGGAGTGCACGCAATTAACCAGTACGCCACCGGGCTGGCCCCTAGGCTGTTTATTTTTAAGAAAGAAAAGACTTAGAAAGTTTTTCTGGTTACCTCCCCTTAACTGCCTAACATAATTCAAATAAATAACGCTGTCTCAGGAAGTGAGTTATCACCTTAGCATAACATGAACTAGGTGGTAGACAGGGAGGAACCTAGAAAAGCCTGTTTGTTGGTCTCCCCTCTGTGTTCTTCTGTTTCTGTATGGTCAAACAAACACTTGTTTTCCAAACGTTTGCTCCTTTTCAACTACCTGTGAATTGCCTTCCTTACCTTTGAAGTCCCTGACTCTCTCCACTGCCAATATCTTTTGTCTTTAGCTGAGGATAGTATTTAAGGTTAGGTCTTTGGCCGTTTTGGCAAGTTACTTGTTTTTTTCTGGGTTTCTTCCATGTATATGTTATTAAACTTTTATTTATTTTTCTCCTGTTAATCTGTCTCATGTCACTTTAATTCTTAGACCTGCAAGAAGAACCTAGAAGAGGAAAAATATCTTCCTCTCCTACAGTATTTACACAAACCTAGATGGTATACCCTACTACACACCTAGGCTATACGGTACTAATCTTAAGCGACCGCCATTGTACATGTGGTCTGTTGTAGACCAAAACGTCATTATGGGGCACATGTCTGTAAAAGGAAAATGGATAATCACTCATCTAATACGAAATGCAAAATAAGTTTTATTAAAGGAGCTTCTGTAAAGTGAGGGGGAAATTAGGAAAGCAGTTTCATTCTTCCCATAAATTCAGCTACCATAGTCATTACTGTGAAAATAATATATGTAAATGACATCACATGTGAAGTGCAGTTGACCTATTGTAAGAGGTAAAAATTCAGTCAGGTCTAGGTTAAGCCCTTAGTATTTATTTTAATATCAAGTTTTTAAAGGAAAGTAGTCTTTCTAACATTTATTTTCACAAAAAGTCTTGTTTTGAGTTAATATAAACAATCAGCTTCAGATTTTAACTTTTTTTTTATTGATGTTTTAATGGTTTCTAACATTGTGAAATTTTGGGTTGTACTTTTTGTTTGTCCATCACCATATATATGACTCCCTTCACCCCTTGTGCCCACCCCTCACCCCCCTCCCCCCACCCCCACTGCCCCTGGTAACCACAGTCCAGTTTTCTCTGTCCATGTGTTGGTTTATATTCCACATATGAGTGAGATCATACAGTGTTTGTCTTTCTCTTTCTGGCTTATTTCACTTAACATAATACGCTCCAGGCCCATCCATGTTGTTGCAAATGGGACGATTTTGTCTTTTTTTATGGCTGAGTAGTATTCCATTGTATATATATACCACATTTTCTTAATCCAATCGTCAGTCGAGGGACATTTAGGTTGCTTCCACTTCTTGGCTATGGTGAATAATGCTGCAATGAACATAGGAGTGCATAAGCCTCTTTGGATTGTTGATTTCGGGTGCGTTGGATAGATTCCCAGTAGTGGGATGGCTGGATCATAGGGCATCTCTATTTTTAATTCTTTGAGGAATCTCCATACTGTTTTCCATAGAGGCTGTACCAATTTGCATTCCCACCAGCTGTGTATGAGGGTTCCTGTTTCTCCACATCCTCTCCAACATTTGTTGTTTTTTGTCTCGGTGATTATAGCCATTCTAACGGGTGTGAGGTGGTATCTTAGTGTTGTTTTGATTTGCATTTCCCTGATGATTAGTGATGTTGAGCATCTTTTCATGTGCCTATTGGCCATCTGTATATCTTCCTTGGAGAAGTGTCTCTTCATTTCCTCTGCCCATTTTTTGATCGGGTTGTTTGTTTTTTTGTTGTTCAGTTGTGTGAGTTCTTTATATATTATGGAGATCAACCCCTTGTCAGATGTATGTTTTGCAAATATTCTCTCCCAGCTGGTTGGTTGTCTGTTCATCTTGATTCTGGTTTCATTCAGATTTTAACTTTTAATTGTGCATATTTAACCGTATTCAGAGAACTGTCATATTTAGCCAAATGGAGTCTTTTTCCGTAATACATTTCCAAATGCCTAGATCCTGGTCCATCCACTCATTCTCACAGCCTGGAAAGACTTACCAGTCAGCATTTGTATTATTGAAACCAATTGGAGCTACTCCATGAATAAGCCAGATGATAAAGCTTGCTTGTTTTATGACAAATGACTCCATTTATGGGGATACAAGAGCCAGGACAAAGTGCTTTATTTCCTACAGCTTATACCAAACTAGATGAGCTCTTAAGTAGTCAGCTTAGACTCATACTCGAGAGTAGCCAGATTGCGAATACAATGACTCGAGCTGCCTTTCACATGTCATCAGATGGCTATATTAAGAGGATCCAGTCACTGTCAGTTAGGAAGACAGCCAAAAACCTGTCTGCTTTAAGAAGCCATTCAGTCATTGAAGAATTGATACTCCCATAAATGAAATTTCAGGGAAGTATAGAGTGCATAATCTTTCTCAAGGCTGCCAAAATTATTTATTGCATGCTGAAATGTCATTCACATACATATATGTATTAACTTAATTTTTTAATTGCATATTGTTTTCTTGCAAAAGCAATTGAAGTTAGTGATAATGTATAAGAAAGCATCTCTGTCATTGGTTTGATGTCTCGAAGTTATTTTTCCAAAAACAAATAGTCATAATAGGGGAAATTTAGGAATTATCTTAAAAAGAAATCCAACAGTTTATATCAATGAAGCAAAAAAAAAGAGGAAAAATTAATTTATATTTCTGGAAAAATATATATTAAAATTATTATTGCTTAATATCTGACACCAGTGCCTTTTCATGTAAAAATAAAAAAGAATGTCAATTCTATTTTAAAATATCAAGTACAGTCAAAAGAAATGTTGTGAAATATTTTCCTTTGAAATTATGTGGGGAATTGGTCTACTTAATCTAAGTTACTTGTGTGTATAGTGTTGTTGATAGTATTTTATTATCTTTTTAATGTCCATAGGATGAGTAGTGATATCCCCCCTTTCATTCCTGATATTGATCATTTGTGTCTTTTCTCTCTCTCTTTCTTGGTTACACTGGATAAAGTCTTAGTAAATTTATTGATCTTTTCGAAGAACCAGCTTTAGGTTTCATTGATTTACTCTATTATTTCCCTGTTTTCAATTTTGTTAATTTCTGCTCTATTATTCATTTTCTTTCTTCTGTTTGTTTTATTTTTAAGGTGCTCTTCTTTCTCTAGTTTCCTAAAGTGAAAACAGGTTATTGGTTTTGGCAGAAGGAATAGGGGGAAATGTATGACTCCATCCTATCCAGAACTGGAAAACTTACTAACTTCTAATAGCTTTCATTTATGAATAAATTTAAAATCTTTAATACATTTTTGATATAGCAGTACCTACTTATATTTTATAAAATATACACATAATTGTTGCTGGTTGTCTTAGTCTGAGTGTCCACAAAAGGGAGTATAATACAAGAGTTTCCATGGGAGTAGTGAATTTGGCAAGTGGTTCTAGTGAGTCAGAGTGAGGAAAATGAGTGGTGAAACAAAGAAGGAGGAAAAGTCAAACAAGGATGTGTTATGAAACTGCACATCACTAGAGGCAAGTGGTGCTAGATCCTATGGATCCAACGTTGGTATCCTTTTTTTGTCAGGATGAATAACTGGCACCTCTAAGACAGAATGGGTGCAGTGCATTCAAGGCAGAATGACGTAGCTGGATGATATCCTTGATGGAAGGTGCAGAATTGAGGGCCCACCATCAGATGCTGCTCTTGGGGAATTATACATTCATTCAGCAGTGGCAGTAGCTTGATCACCCTTGGCAAGAGAGAACCAATGCTGTTGAGCTCAAGTTTAGGCTCCATCCTGGCCACCATGACAATTCATGGATCCACTGTGACAGAACTAAGATGATTGAGGAGAGAAGCTGTTTGACATTCACAGCATGAGTCATCAGATCCACTTGGTGGTTAAGTAACTTCTCTACAGTTAATTCCTTAGATGGCCATTAATATGAGGCCCAAGAGATGCATATGCTTTGTTTTCATTATCATAGTTCTATCCAAATGCCTCTTATCCAAACTTTCTAATCTTCAATTTCCAATCCTTCTCCTTCCAAGACCCTGACATACAAGCCAAATCATTCTCCACAGTCCAGGAGACCACCTCACACTACTACTCCCTCCATACAAAGTGAAGAACCAGGTGGAATGCTCACAGCTCTGTCAACTTGGAGTTTTTCCCTTCAACATTATTCTTTAGGGCTACTCCAACTAAAGCTGAAGTATGGCATCAGTCCATTTATAGCTACCATCAATATTTAAAGCTGACACATCTGTGCACCACGCTGGATAATTTCCTCTTCCATTAGTTGGTCATAGATCACCCACTACCCCATGAGGGGCATCATTGCAACAATGGTCAATGGCTTGGAGGTTTGTGCAATCTGATGATTCATTTGTGCTGTCTCAGGCTGGATCCTGAATGTAGCATTTCCATCATAGGGTGGATTGCTCTTGAGCCTGCCAAACCTTATCACACCGTGAATCTTATAATATACACCTTATGGTGGGCAGCTCCTGTCATATAGTCACTTGCTGTCTCTTGGTTAGGCACTCTATATCTACTAAGCCTCAATAGCATACAAGGAGCTGTTTTTTAAACGGCAAGTAGTTTACTGGCACAGGAGGTACAGATTTTGTTCAGAACCTCAGGATTTTGTGTTGCAGTTCCCATGTTATGGTTTAGAATGACTAGATAGTGCTTCCTTATCCACCATAGATACTGTAAACACTATTGGATATGCTGAGTCATATGACCTGAGTAGCAGGGCAAGTTGCACTGCAGATTCAAAAACTTGGTGGACGACCATTATTTTCCACTGCAGCTGCTAACATCAGACTTTGGCTTGCCAAATCTCAAGTTTGTCTTTTTGTATGAAAGAAGTAATACTACAGTCAGCTGTCCATATATCTATTCCTGGAATACTATCTATAAGGCATTGCCACAGATTTCTGTCAATCAAAATAGTCTGACTCCACTCTGACTTTGCTTCCCATTATGGTAATGATGCCCAACTTGCCCCTGAGGTTTTGTGCCACCATCTGGGCCTGCCATTCTGGAATCCTGTCATCTGCACTGCAACATAGTTTACTTCCAATCATAGTTTCTAGAGGAGAGCCAACACTGAACTTCTCAAAAATGTGTGTTGCCCTTACCAACACAGTCCTTATTAGAGTAGTGTCTCCTTTGCCCTCCCAGGGAAAATAGTTTAAAGATAGGTCCTCTTGTGTCATGCAATAAATCATTTCTAATACCTTCACTCTTTGACCTTCTCACCAATTCCTTAGTACTCTGGCAAGGAGATTCCAGTACTTCCATCTCATTTACTGTAGGCTGTTGTCCGAGCTTAAAGATGCCATATGAGCAGCATATTAAGGCAGCTCCAGCTCATTGAACCCTGAGTTCATAGATGCATGCTCCCATGTCAGTAATATTCTGTCCCCTTCCCTTGCTAATTCAACATCCTCAAAATCCATTCCAACGTATATTATCCCAGTGCATGCTAGTACATATTAGCCAGTTCCTATAGCTCCTTCTGGATTTTCCACCTAAACAGAGATTGTATTTTGCTCCTTATGCTGTGATGATACTTTACCCTTATGAGTTGAATGCAATGAAAAATATCAGTGCTGAATGTTGAGTAAGACAAGCAATGTCTTTTGAGGTAGATGCTTTAGATGAGGTTATTGCCTTGTCTCTAGGAACAGGGAGGCTGCTCTCCAATTGCAAGGCTTAGGGGGCTACTTTTGCTGGGCTGGAGGTTCAAGGGCTTGTAGGTATTCTAAATTCTTATACTCATTGCTCTTCCAGGTCTCAGAGTTCTACTCTTTCCTTATTAGGATACATATATTGATATAGAGACCTGTAAATGTTGTGAATGCAGTTTTCATGCAGCTCTGTCAATCTTACAATTAGAATCTGGGCCTGATATTCAGCAGTCTGCTTTATGACTAGAGGAGATGAAGGTCTCCTTAACCCAAAGGGCGGAGGCAAGTTGGGCATCCCCATCAGACACACAAATCTAGGTTAGAGATCCAGATTAGAGCAATTTTAGAGCCTGCCTCAACAACCACTCTGGCTGAAAGGGATCCCAGAATCCACACTGAGTTGGAAGTCAAATTCATCCACTCCCACACTTCAAATGCCAACTCACTCAAAGAGAATAGATGCATGTCTGAGGCACATCTCCCTCACTTCAATATATGTCACAATATAAATGACATTCCAGGAAGAAGCAAGTGCTTACTGGCACAGGAGGTACAGATTTACCTTTACCCCAAACCAGATACTCAGGAACTCACAAATACGGGGAAGCTTGAGGCTCTGATTTTCAAATACAGGCAGTTAGCCCATGAGGTTAATAAATACTTCTCATATTATGGTGAAGTAGTGCATCCTAATCATTTTAGAAATTAGACTGTCATCTGGTTCACCTTAAATCTGACCCTGTCATCTGGGTCACTTTAAATCTGGCATTTCAAGTTCTTAGAGCAGAGCTTTAAATCACACATCGCTTGCTCTGCTGGCTGATACTCATATGAATGAGTGAATGAGGTAGTAAAGAAAATATTAGAACCAAGAGATAGAGATGGTTCCACTGAGAAAACTGAAGGTGGGTAATGTATTGGAATCAAAGGCACACAATGTTATAGAATAAATACAGTGTGTTTTCCCAGGGTTTTAAGGTACACATATAGTGTGGCAATGGTATGTCGTCAAAAACTTCTCAGGATCGTGAGGAAGCTATGTGGATTGGTACACGCTATATGTGCGAGGAGTCTTGGTCTTTGTCAGGCAGGGTCCAGAGAAGGTTCTGTGGAATCTGAAGCTTATACAGTTTGGAAGGTTTTCTTTTAAAATACTACAAAATCAATCATGAAAGTGAATATTTATTTAGAATGATAGGATAATGTATAACAAGCACTAAAATGATGACAACTACAACAAGCAAAAATTCCAAACAAATTATATATATATATATGTATGTGTATATATATACACACACACACACACATATATATAAATCTACAGAAACACCATTTATGTAGCTGCACAATCTGAAGTATGATGAAGTGAACATCCAAGGTGAAAGATATGGTTTTACTGAAAATCAAAACATCGAACTTTTGCAACTTGCACATAAACATGTGGCCATGTGAACACATAACAAAAGCCCAAGAGTGATAGTTGTCTCACTCTAAGAGTAAAAATGCAGACAGCTTCATGTTAAGCCTTTAGCATTTAATTTTATGTCAAGTTTTTAAAATAAAGTAGCTCTCCTAACAAACATTTATTCTCACTAAAGTCTTGTTTCAAGTTAGAATAAACACTTCATTGGCTTCAGACTTTAACTTTTAATTGTGTATTTTTAAACACATTTGCATAATTGTCATATCTGGCCAAATGGAGGCTTTCTCTGTGACCCATTTTCAAATTCACAGATTCTGGTCCATCTACTCTTTCTAGTAGTTCTGGAATGACTTACCAGTTGGCGTTTATATTATTGGAACTAACTGGAACTATTCTACGAAAAAGCCAGATGAAAGATTGCTTGGTTTGAAACAATGACTATGTATTTGGAGATATAAGACTCAGAACAAAGTGCTTGCATTTTCTACAGTTTATATCAAACAAGATGGGCTCTTAAGCAGTCAGCCTGGACTCATATCTAGAGTAGCCAGACCTTGAATACAATGACTCTAGCTGCCTTCCACATGTAGTCAGACGGCTATATTAAGATACAGTCACTCTTAGTTATGAAGACAGCCAAAAGCCTGTCTGTTTTAAGAAACCATTCAGCTATTAAATAATAGACACTCCCATAAACGGAATTTCAGGGGAGTGTAGAATGAACAATCCTGTTCAAGGCTGCCAAAATTATTTTCTGCATGCTGAGCTGTTATTCACACACATATAGACTGCATGCAGGTAATCCCTTTACTTTATTTTTGAATTCTAGATTGTTTTCTTGCAAAAGCAACTGCAGTTAGCTATAATATATAGCAAAGCATCTCTATCTTTGGTTCTATGCTTCAGAAATATTTTTTCCAAAAATAAATAGGCATGGCAGGAAAAATAATTAAACTATCTTAAGAGAAAACCCAATATTTTATAAAAATTAAGCAAAAATATATAATTGACATTTTTATACTTTTTTTCTAATTATCTTGCGTAATATCTAATACCAGTGCAATTTTAATATTAAAATGATTGTGCACACTCTATTTAACTATACAGCATAGACACAAAAATGTCAAAAAACAAAATAGTACTTTCCCTTAAAACTTATTCAGGAATTATGCATTCTAAAAATGTACAGGAAAGTAGAACTGCTGAAATATGTTAACAAAATTGACTTTGAAGAAGCATAAGCAAAGGAAATGAATATGTAGTAATACAGATCCTAGAACACAAAAAATAGTGAACACATTACCCAAAGTCTCCCATTTCTGGAAAATATTTATGCGTTAGAGAGAAATGCTCAGAGATCTTTCAAAAGTAATATCTATGAAAGCTTCCTGTTATGGTTTGGACTCTCAGGAGATTTAACGAGCTTCATTTGTTAATGGTTTCCGTCTCTTTTCGAATATGATTTTTGCATCGAATAATTCTCTTTCCCTGTATCCTAGAGATGGCCCTTTTAGATACTTCGCTTCGGCTGCCTTGTAATCTAATCCATCAACAGCAGAAATTGAACAAATGATTGCTTCTGGCAGAAGAACTTCTAGGATAAATTTTATTTTATCATCTCTTATCAGAGTCAGCATTCTTTCATCTATTTGTTTGTAGATTTCTTGTAAATATTTCACCACCTCATCCAACTGATCTTCATCCTCAAAGTATGTTTCAATACAGGGCGTGAACCTATTTGCATTCAAAAATGCTTTCAGCCACCTGGAGCCTTTAGTGCCTTTTAAAATGGCTAGAAGATGGTCCTCTGTTCCCCTTGCATTCACAATGAAGTCCACTAGGTTCTTGTTGGCTCGGTCCCGAGCAGCCTTCATTCGGTCAGGGAGAATTTTCTGGAAGGACATTTTCTTGGTCTGGGAAGTCACAACCATCGGTTCCACAGAATCTTCATTATGCAGCTTTGGAAATAAGTTCCTGAAGGTATCCTGTTTGATTGCTTTCCTAATTGGGTAACTAATGTCAGCAGCATAATACTCAAGGAAAGAGCCTGCAAAAGAACCACAACCTATTCTAACTCTGTAGTCACAAATCAGCGAGATGCACCAGTCAATACTTTCGCTGTAATCCTCTCTGGCTTTATCCACTAGTGCTTGTTTCTCTTTACAATCAAATTTCTTTAATCTTCTAAAAGGCACTCTAATACCTCTCTTTTCAGGATTCATGTTTGCCTCAACAAAAAGCACACTTGCTTTTTTCTCTTTTCGCCTGATGCTTTTTACCACTGCTGGCCAGAAGGGATATTTTTGATATTTAAACCAGACTATCATTCCTGTTTCAAATGAACGTGGCTCATAATGAAAAACAAAGCGTGGAAGTTCTTCATCTTCCTCACTATCATCTAATACAGAAGTGTCAATAGGATTTAGATGCACTGACTTGTCAGAAGCTTGAACTTCTTCCCCACGTTCCTCAAAATCCAGTCTCTGAAGATTTCTTTCATTATTCACAAGAAGGAGTGAGTAATCCAGGACACGATTAGAGGCACTAAGTGAAACCTGACATTCCCATGAACAACGCCCGGGGGATGCCGCAGCACCCATCTCTGATTCCACAATAGGTTGATTCTGGCTGGTATCTGAGCATGGATTCGATGGACCCTCTCCAGGATCTTCAATATTCTCTGAGATGGTAGGGCATTCAGAGGAAATAGCCAGAGTCTCTGGGCAGATGTCCCGTGTGTCCTCTTTCAAAGCTTTGGGCACAGTCAAGATATCTGATGGCAAAGTTGGAGGAAACTTTTCATCTTTAACACATGCACCCTCCTCTTTGATTGTGGAATGCGAAGACATAACTGTTGAGATGTGAATCTTTTTCTTGTTCTCCTTTTCATCATCATCATCTTTTGAAAGTGAAGGAAAAGTTTGGTGCCAGCTGGAGTTTTGTGATGACTTTGTCTCCATTTCACTCGGAATACTATCAGTGGTTGCATGTACCTGTGATTTATCATCATACAAGGAATCATTATTCTCTGAAGATACTAACAGGGATGTTGGATTTTCACTTTCCTCAAGACACTTCAATAAGTCTTCTTCGTGTTTTCGATACTTTTTAGGAGGTGGTGAATCAGAAAGATTTTGTGGTACATTTTGAGACAGTGTAGTGGTCTCTTCTTCATCTGAACTGCTTGCTTGACTCAAATTTGCTCTCTCATTCAGAATATCCAGTGCCACTTTTAGTGACCTTCCATAGTCTGTTTCCTCTTTAGGTGGAGTACCGACCTCTGACTGTGCTGATAGTGAGGAGGCAATGGCTTCAATCTGAGATTTGTTTAGGATCTTTGTTTCTGTGCTTTCCACTTGAATTTTATCATCTAGTGAGAGTATTTGAACTTCTAGGGAAAATGTCTTTTTTCTCTTACTGTTTGATGAAGTCTCAGATCTGGACAAAACTTTTGCTGGCCATAACTGGTCTTTCCAATTGCACAGGACATACTCGGTATCCATTATGATTTAGATTTGTAGACCAAGAAGTTATTATCAGAGATTGAGGTGTCTGGCTATTCTTGTCACTGCTAAGGCAGTTCCTACCAAAAACAATAGTCTTACCAAAGCCTCTTTTGTCTTAAAACTACAAAGGTTTACACCTTGTGTGGCCTGTTCGCCTCCAGCTGAAATTCCCAAGGATGCTTGAACACGTTGTTTGAATGGGACAATATGGAAGATACTGAAATAGGGAAAAGGAAAAGAAGAAAAGTATCAGCAAATAAAATTATTGTGGCAAAGTAGAAGGTGAGCAATTGCAAATAGAGAAGAGACAAAAGAAAGGACAACGCTCAGTGGGGCATCAGACAGAGGAGAAAAATGTAGCATAATGTAAGGTGGAGGATAAGAATTGGAGAAGTGGTTTTATAATACCTCAAATTCAAGAACTTGCCCTTATTACTGCACATGATTATTAATAAGTGAATTTGTATACATGCCAGCAGAGGTGAGAGAGGTTACAATGGTGTGTCAAGGACTCTATTTATGTTATTAGATACTTTGGTAATTTTGTGCCCCTAATGTTATACCTAGGGCAGTAGGACTCTAAACTTAGCATGCATCAGAATCATCTGGAGGGCTTAATAAAACTAGATTTCTAGGCCCTATCCTGAGAGTTTTATTCAGAAGGTCTAGATAGGACCCAACATTTTGTATTTCTAATAAGTTCTCAAGTGATTCTAATGCTACTTGTCCAAGAAGAACTCCCTGAGAAACACTGTTCTAGCTAAACACACAGCTTTATAATTTTTAAGCTATAAATGCTTCCCTGTTCACCCAAGGGCAGACAAAGATAACAGGGTATATATCTCCTGGACCCAGACAACAACACAATGACCTTGTTAAAAACATGAGCTTAGAAGGCAGAGATTCAGAATGGCGGCTATGTTCACTTATTGGAAAGGATAGTTATCAACGATTTCTTGAGAGCCAGACAGCTAGCTAGGACCTCAGGTAGAAATCTGAATAGCCCTTTGCATGATTTCTTCATAGTGGTTTAACACATGAGATTTTTTTTCCCCAAACTAGAAGCTATGACTTTTAATTACAATATATTATGGCTATAGAACAGGGAGCAAAATAAGTTATACCTCAAATTTTCAACCTAACATGATTTTACTATTAAATGTGGCTTTTAATTTAAAATGCTATGGCTGCAGAGCAGTAAGGAAAATAAATTATACTCCAAGTTTTCAACATGTTTTTAATGTAAAATGTTTCGTGAAATGAAAAGAGCCTTACCCAATGTCACGTGTATCGTGGAAGGTCTGGCCCTGTGATCCAGTTGTCTTGATTCTCACTCCAAAAGGAGACAGGCTGTCCAAAAGGAGACAGGGAATGAAACCAGTTAAGTGGAAAAGGCATAAATAAACTTCCCTACCAAAACTTGAGCAGGTGTGCCATTCTGAAACACAGGAATGAGATGAAATCTCATCTGTAATGTAGACACCATGTTTATTTTCCCTCTTGTTCTTATTATTTTAAATTCTCTCTTTGTGATACACTTATATTATTTGGTTCATGCTGAAATCATCTCTCTCGGGAAAAGTGTGAGGTGAGGACAAGAGAGAAGGGAAGTGACAATCGCCTTCTATCTACTATGAGCCAGACTGTAGATTTTGTTTGAATCTTCACATCAGTCACCACGTGGATTTTTCCTTCTTTACACATATAATTTTTTCAACAGAATTTTAATCACGTTCTACATGCTGTCTCATAGTCCACTAATAAAAAATATGTCTCATTGCTTTTTTTGCCTACATCATAAAAATAGTTGCCTGGAGAAAATTTAGGAAACCTGGCAAGCGCCATCTTGTGACTAGAACCAGAACTGCAGCCTCCCCAGGAGGTATAAGCCAGGCCTCAATCACTATCAGATCCTTCTTATGAGAGAAGGGTGGGAACTACGTTTAGCCAGCCAGGAGCCTTCCAAGGCTTCTAGAATTTTCTATTCTAAATTCAAGGGTTTTCTTGTGTAGGACAATAAGGGGATCATAATGTCTTCAACTACAATGTTTCTGGTTATAAAAACATCCAGAAGCTTATTAACAATTGAAAAGATGCAGAAAGATACATGCAAATCAAAGTACAACTCTATACAAATAATCCCTATGAATATTTTCTATATTTCTAGAATTTTGTTACATGTATATATGAATGCATATCATTTCAAATCAACATCAGATCTCAAGAGCACAGTTTGGACATCATTCTACATAAATATTTTCCACATGACCTTTTATGAATTACTTAAAATGAGGTTTTTCCCACATTTGCAACATTTTATCTCAATATTTTCCCTGATGATGTAAAACAAGTAAATGAATAAGTATATATTAATAATATTTTAAATAGAGAGCAGTAAAGCTAGCTTTGTCTTTCCAACTATGCAAATACAAAATCCCAGATTTGGTTGCATGTACTGTAGTAACATACATATGTTTTACTAACATACATATTTATTTTTAAGTGAGATCATATGATAAATACTATGCTATAATTTGCTTTTTTCACTTTATACTATTTCTCAGACATTTCAAATCACTATATGCAGAGGTTCATGTTTCTAGTCTCCAGATATGTAGTATTCCATTGTATGGTTACACTATGCCATAAAATATTTTAAAAACTGCTTATAGAAATAAACCAAATCCTCTCCTCATCTCACTCTTAAACTTAAAATATATAGAAAACTGGTTCTTGTCGACCACAGTCATACCTGTGGTCTGAAAGAATGAGTTGCAAGGAGGACACACGCAGGGCTGTAGCCAACACAGCAACCAGGCTACGCACTTGATCAGGTCCAGGAAAATTTCCACTATCGGCAAAAGACAAGGGGGGTATGTTTGCATGTCTGTGTGTGTCTATGAAGGTTTGTGTGTTTGAAACAAAATGGGTATGTTGTTTCAGCTTCATTTTTATTTCAGCTTCATTTATTTCATTATAAAAATAATCATGGGGAAATTTACTCTAAAGATGCTGAAACAGGCTAAAAGATAATATCAAAATAGTAAACTAACCACTCAGAAATGCTGACTAATATGGGGGTTTATTTTCTCCCAGATTTTTTCTAATCACACATATATACATGCATATATATGTCCAAGTGTCTTCACTGAACTACATATTTGCTCCCCTTTCCGTGCTCATGTACAGGTGATACATACATAGTCTCTCTATGTGTCAATTCACAGGAGTATTTTCTCCCATGCTGTCAAATATTTGTATCTGTCATTTTTCTGTGTAAATTAATAAATGCTTAAAAATTCAAACAGAATGTTCAGAAACACAAACACGGAATGTAAAGTCAATAAATTAGCATGCATGGCCATGCTGCACTAAAGTCTTAATATAGAGGCTGTAATCTGATCACTCCTTCTCTCACTGTGGAGTTTTAAAGCATTGAGAGATACAAAAATTCCAAAAGATTAATTTTTTCAAAATGCCATCAATTCTCAGAAAACCACACACCCTTCCCACCACTGCAAGACCACTGTCCCTATTTTTCTCCTCTTAACTCTAGGGCACTGAGAAGTCTCTAGCAAATAACTAGCTTTAAAACAGCCATTACCTTGAAGCTTCTTGTCAGCTGCAGCCTGGTGAAATGCAGCCCCTCCCCCAAGACCAGCCAGGCACAGCTCACATCCAAGCTTCTCAGAGAATGCTCCGCCCCCTCTCTGTGATGGGAAAGACAGAAGGCCTTTCCCTGAATCAGAGGGGGGAGAACTGCCCAGTTAAACTGCTGAAGTATTAAGGGTAGAAATGTTCATTTTGAAAGAACTTTAAAGAGAAATGGCAACAAGTGTCTGTTTAATTTCCATTCAAAATTTTAGGGTGTGCAATTTCTTGATAAAAAGAGGTAGCAAATCACTTTATTAAAAAATAAAAATCTAGTTTAAAATATTCCTTATGTATCTTTTCCTTGTCTTCTCTGGCATCTTACCTCTGCAGGTAAATTTAAAAACTCAGCTGGTCAAACTCCATTAAAATAGCTCACTAAGTATCTGGATTGGGATTGCACTAAAACTGTACATTATTTTAGGGAGAATGGCTTCTTTATAATATATATTTTTTTCTGTTTCCAGGACATGGTATGTCTCTCCTTTTATTCAGTTCTTCTTTTAAACACTTCAGGAAAGTAAACACGGATATTTCTGACTAGAGGCTGAAAAATCACTGATTTGGCAGGAAAGTATCCATTTCACATAACTTCATCAATAATTGGCAATTCCTTCTTATATTTTGCTAGTATTTTTCACTCAGGCAATTCAATGTGGGGAAAATTAATTTTTAAATATTTACATGTCTTTATTTGTATGTCTGAAATACATTTTGCAGATTTTGTTCACTAAAATTCTCCTGTGTTAACTTTAAATTTAGATTTCTGATTTAACTTAGAAAGCCAATTTTAAATATCATTAGTGATAATTTTAAGAATGAAGATATTTGGGGATGAAGTGCTTTTTTTGGCCTCTGTATCATATAAGATGTAATACATATTTTAAAAATCCACTTTTATGTAAGCATTAATATTGGAACAATAAATACCAATAAATTAATGAAGATTATCTCTAGGCTGGTGTACTATTGAGGGCTGTAAGAATTACAGTACATGATGTTTTGTGCTATAAACAACCCCTAAATCTCAGAGGCTTACCCACAAAAGCTTATTTTGCTGATGTCAAAATTCAGCGTAGGTTATCAAGCGGCCAGAAAGGGGGAGGGTTCTCTGTTCCAAGCAGTCATTAAGGGACTCAAACTTCATCCATCCTATGGCTCTACCATATTCTTTGGCCTTGAAATCCTCCACTGCATTCTTTGCACCTGGCTAGCCATCTTATGAAGAGGGAGGTTGGAGACCCTGTGGAAAGTTTTAGGGGCGAAGTCTGGCAAACATCACTGCTGGTCACAGTCAACTAGCTAAAACTGCCATAAAGGCTGGGGAAGGTAGTCTCCTATAATCCAGGAAGAAAATGAAACAGAGTTTGGTGAACACGTAGCATTCTCTTTGCCACAGGAAGTTTTCCCTTTTGATTTTTTACAGACTTCTGTTATTTGTTTAATGCTTTTTTACAACCATGTATCATATTTATAATGACTGAGACAGAAACTTCTAGTTGCCTCCCTCAAATCCACTCTGCATTCTTTCTCATTAGCAGGACCCCAGCTGCATTGAGAGTGGCAGTGCAAACTCTTAAAATATTACTTTTCGCAGACTCCCCTACGGTAAGCCATGGCTATGTGATAGAGTTTCATGTCAAAGAATAAAAGCAGAAATAGTTGTGAATATTCTAGAGAAGGTACCACCAAAAGGGGCAAACAGACAGCTTGGGCTTTTTTTCACTTTCCCTCTTTCTCTTGATTCCCCCCTAGAATTTGACCATGATAGAATTTGGATCAAGAAGTGACTTAGAAAAAGGATGCAACTCACTAGGGATGGAAGATCCTGAATCCTTGAATAATGTGACCACCTCATTCCAATCACTTTAACTTAGTGAAACAATAAACTTCTATCTTACCTAAGTTACTGTGTTTTCCAGCCTCTCTTTCTAGTAGTAGAACAAAATAGCTGATGTTACAATCACCAACAGAAATAATATCATTCTTATTACAGAATTAATCTTTTCAAAGCTTTCAAAGTATTACTATATAATTTAAAGAGGATTATCAGGCCAGTGTAAATACGGCTTTATATAAATGAAGATATATTCAATTATATATTTTATAATGTAATATTTCTTACACTTTCTTCTCATTGCATATGTTTGGAAAAAACCAAATGCACATAAAGTATGGTCATTACATTAAAACTATACTTTTTTGCATTTATTTAGTCTATTTTCTATATTGCACATAAATCAAGAAATGCTACATCACCTCACCATTTTCCAAGCAAAATGCAAAGGAAAAGATTTTATTCTTTGGATAATATTTTATATTTCACTGTTGTGTAGAAGGAGAGGGAGAAGAATGATAACCGATAATAATAAATGTTAATACTACTACTATTATTATAATGAAGATAGATAATAATTATACATATAATATCTAATACCTATAAAAGCTTCCTATATGCCAAGCACTGTTCCCAGCACTTGATAGATTATCTCATTTAACAATCAGATACTTATTTCATGGAGGAGAGTCTTATAACTGACTCATTCTGCATAACAATAGTAATATTATTAATAATGATGACAAAGATGATAGAAGGCAAAAGCGTTTCTTACCATGTGCCCGGCACTTTGCCAAGTGCTCTTATACACCATTTCCCTTGATTCTCACAAAATCTTGTTAGGTGGGTATTATTAGTATTCCCATTTTGTAGATGAGGAATTAGAGAGGTTAATAAACTTTTACAAGGATATCTAGAGGGTATTTGGCACATGGGATTTGAATTCAGGTACTTTGACTCCAAAGTCCTCACTCCAATTACTAAGATCCACTGTACCTATCTCATTGCAAATGGAAAATGCTATATCAGTGTGTGTTGGATGAATGGGTGAATTAATCAATGCATTTGAAATAGTTATGGATTGGGAATCACTGGAACTTAAAGGAGAATTCTGTACCTGGTTCTGCATCTAAGTTAACATAAATCAGTCTTATATAACATAAGGTAATTATGGGAGTGAGTGACATCCCATCACTTTTGCCAAACTCTATTGATTACAAACAAGTCACATTTCTTTGTGTCTTCTTCAATTTCTTTCAGCAATGTTTTATAGTTTTCAGTGTAGAGATCTTTCACCTATTTGGTTAAGTTTATTCCTAGGTATTTTATTCTTTTTGCTACAAATGTAAATGGGATTGTATTCTTAATTTCTCTTTCTGCTGCATCATTGTTAGTGTATGCATTCTGTGCTCTTGGATTGGAAGAATTAACATAGTTAAGATGTCCATACTTCCTAGAGCAATCTATAGATTCAATGCAATCCCTATCAAAGTTCCAACAACATTTTTCACAGAAACAGAACAAAGAATCCTAAAACTTATATGGAACAACAAAGGACCCCGAATAGCCAAAAGAATTCTGAGAAAAAAGGGACAAAGCTGGAGGTATCACACTCCCTGATTTCAAGATATACTACAAAGCTACAGTAACCAAAACAGCATGGTACTGGCGCAGAAACAGACACACAGATCAATGAAATAGAATTGAAAGCCCAGAAATAAACCCACTTGTCTATGGACAGCTAATTTTCAACAAAGGAGCCAAGAACATACAATGGAGCAAGGAAAGTCTCTTCAAACAAATGGTGTTGGGAAAGCTGGACAGCCACATGCAAAAGAATGAAAGTAGACCACTATCATACACCATACACAAAAATTAATTCAAAATGGATTGAAGATTTGAATGTTAAGACCTGAAACCACGAAACTTCTAGAAGAAAACATAGGAAGTATGCTCTTCAATATGGGTCTCAGCAACATATTTTCAGACAAGTACCATGTCTGACCGGGCAAGGGAAATAGAAAAAATAAACAAATGGGACTGCATCAAACTAAAAAGTTTCTGCACAGCAAAGTAAACCATCAACAAAACAAAAAGACAACCTAACAATTGAGAGAAGCTATTTGCAAACCATATGTCTGATAAGGGGTTAATCTCCAAATATATAAAGAACTCATACATCTCAACAACAAAAAAACTAACAACCCAATGAAAAAATGGGCAAAAGTCCTGAACACACAATTCTCCAAAGAAGATATACAGATGGCCAATAGGCACATGAAAAGATGTTCAACATCATTAACTATTAGGGAGATGCAAATCAAAACCACAATGAGATAGCACCTCACGCACGTCAGAATGGCTATAATTAACAAGACAGGAAACAAAAAGTATTGGAAAAGATGTGGCGAGAAGGGAACTCTCATACACTGATGGTGGGAGTGTAAACTGGTGCAGCCACTATGGAAAACAGTAAGGAGATTCCTCAAAAAATTAAGGATAGAGCTATCACACAATCCAGCTATTGCATTGCTGGGTATTTATCCAAAGAACATGAAAACATGAACGCGTCAAGATACATGCACCCTTGTGTTCACTGCAGCATTATTCTCAATAGACAAGACTTGGAACCAACCTAGGTGCCCTTCAAGGGACGAATGGATGAAGAAGATGTGGTATATATACACAATGGAATACTACTCAGCCATAAGAAATGATGAAATCCAGCCATTTGTGACAACATGGATGGACATTGAGGGTATTATGCTAAGTGAAATAAGTCAGAGGGAGAAGGTCAAATACCATATTATCTCACTCATAAGTAGAAGATAAAAACAACAAACAAAAACACAGAGACAGAGATTAGATTGGCTGTTACCAGAGGGGAAGGGGGGAAGGAGGAGGGTGAAAGGGATGATTAGGCACATGTGTGTGGTGATGGATTATAATTACTATTTGGGTGGTGAACATGATGTAATCTATGCAGAAATAGAAGTACAATGATGTTCACCTGAAATTTATACAATGTTATATACCAATGTGAATGCAATAAAATAAAAAATAAATTAAAAGAAAAGGAAACAAGTCACAGGTTCTGCCCACAATTAAGGGGAGGAAATTATACAAGGCAGTGGGTCACCTAGGGTGTGTCTGCAACAATATTGTATTATTCCTTTTATATGACATTTTCAAAAAGAAAAAAGTATAGTTATGGTGACAGGTAGGAGGAGGGTGTGACCATATAAGGAGAGCACAGGAAGTTGTGGGGTGATGGAACTCTTTAGTATTATGACTGGTAGTGATTATATAAATCTATACATGTGTAAAATCCAAAGAAGTGTATCCAAAAAAATCATATATATGACACTTTACAGTATAATTTTAAAAGTTTAAATGAAAAAATTTAATAACCATTATATAAAAATCTGTAAACATAAGCTTTAGAAACCATCTGCTTCTTCCTAAAGCATATTTAATAACAAAAATAACATCCATACATACATTATTAGAAGGCACCAGTTTCACTTCCACTTAGGAAATAAAAAGCCACAAGAAAATGTCACCCATAACTTAATAATGATAAAAATGTAGATAATCTACAGAACCATAACATTCCTTGAGCCCATCAGAGAACTGAATTCCAAAGGATGACCAGCCCCTTTAAAGAGGGACATACGTACTGTTTTATCTTTGGCAAAGCATGGAGACAAAGGTGGCTGTCATTCAAGCAGGTAGTTTGGATTATCTGGTGTTTCAGACACTTATACACTCACTGCCAAGTTCTTTTTCATAGTCCTTAACCAGAAGTACATAAACATGACTGGGGACAAAGGAGGAGACCAAAAACAGCCCACGTCAAGTGGTTCAGGCATGCAGGAGGCAATCAGCTGTTGCTGGCGGAGAGACACACAGCCCCATACAGTTATCAAAACCTTTCTACCGTGGGAAGCAAAAGCCTTAAGCCACTAGAGGAGATGTAGCAAGCCCTCTACTACTGGAGCCAGGTAAAAATCTATCACTTCCTGAAGAGGGGTAGAGGCAAAACCTATCTGACTGGGGAGGGGGAGATAGGAAACCCTCCCACCCCCAGGACAAAGGCAGAGATCCAATTGCCACTGGGGGAGAAATAGAAGCAAAAACCCTCTGTCCCTGAGGAGGAGCAGGAAACCCTCTGGCCCAGGATCCTACATGAATAAAAAGCAGTGGTCAGCTACTGATGAGGAAGGGGCAAGAATGTATCTCTCACCAAAAACCAACCCCAGATACAAATCTGAGGTTAGCTGTCATGCCGAGAGGAAAGAATGCTGGGAAAGCACAAGCCTCAAGGTCCAGATGCATAGGGGCTCCCTAAGGTTGAAGCTGGACAGGACAACAGAGAGCATTCCCTGCCTCACCATGAGTCTAGCACCTAATAATAAGAGGAGACCACTGCAGTGAAACAGGCAAGAGCATGAAGAGAGCCCCCCCACCCCCACCACCCAGTGGAACAGATGTGGGGACCGCTGAAAATTTAGGGTGGAGAGAGATCATTGAGAAAAATCCTCTGGCACTCCAGGCTCCACTCTAATCAATGAAGTGAGAAAAGGAGGACACAATCTTCAACATATTTTATGATACCAGCATTAACCTGATACCAAAACTAGACAAGAAAAATCATGACAAGTGAAGAAAACTACAGATCAATGTCTCTCATAAACAGAGACACAGATCCAATAATATCGATATGGAAATGACATAGAAAATGATACAGAAAAAAATCAAGTGATATAGAAAAAGGATAATATATCATGGCCAAACGGAGTTTATCCCGAGAATGCAAGCATGGTTATACATTTGCAAATCATTCAATGTAATTCACCGTACCAACAGACTAAAGAGGAAAAAAAAAAGATCATCTCAGTTGACGCAGGAAAAGCATTTGACATAATTCCACAAACATTCGTGATAAAAAATGTTCAGCACACTAGGAATTAAATGGATCTTCCTCAACCTGATCAAGGATATCTACCAAAAACCTCAAGTTAACATCACACTTAATGGTAAAACACAGAATGCTTTTCCTCTAAAATCAGGAACAAGGCAAGGATGTCTGCTCTCACCACTTCTACTCAACATTATATTGGAGATCCTAGGCAATACAACAATGCCTGAAAAATAAATTAAAGGAATACAGATTAAAAAGAAAGACATAGAGCTGTCTTTATTTGCAGACAACATGATGATCAATTTAAAAAAACTCCAATGAATTTACCAAGGAAAAAAAACTATTAGACCTCATAAGTAAGTTTATCAATATCACCAGATACAAGGTTAATATAAAATAATTTATTTCTATAAAATAAAATGTGGAAGTTGAAATTTTAAAAAGTACCATTTATAATATCAAAAAACAAGAAATACTAAGGTAGAATAAATGTAACAAATATGTGCATGATTTGTATGCTGAAGACTTCAAAACATTGATAAGAAAAATTAAAGAAGATCTAAATAAATGGAGAACTATACCATGTTCATTGACTGAAAGATTAACTACTTTTAGGATGTAACTTCTCCCGAAATATATCTATAGAATCATTACAATCTCAATAAAAACCTCAGCAGGCTTTTTGCAGAAATTGAGATGATATCTCTAAAATGTATATGGCAAAGCAAAAGAACTAGAATAGCCAGACTAATTTTGAGGAGGAAATACAAAGTTGGAAGACTCACGTTACCTGATTTTAAGACTACAGTAATCAAGACAGTGTATTATTGGCATAAGATAGACATATAGATAAATAGAATACAAATAGACCAGCAAATATGGTCAATAGATTTTTGACAATGGCAATTAAATGAAGAAATGATGGTCTTTTCAACAAGTAGTTCTGGAAAAATTGAAAATCATATTCAAAAATATTCATCTTGACCCCTTAGTTAAAGCCAATGCAAAAATTAACTCAAAATAAATTACTGACCTAAATGTAAAAGTAAATATTATAAAACTTCTGGTGGAAAATCTTTGAGACCTTCAGTCAGGCAAAGATTTATTAGGACACAAAAAACACGGACCATAAACAATTTGAAAAATTGGACTTGAAAACTTCTGCTCTTCAAAAAATAAAATGAAAATCCACAAAGTGGGAAAATATATTTGCAAAACACATATGTGATAAAGAACTTTTATCCCGAATATATAAAGAACTCTTACAATTCAATAATAAGAATAACAACCCAATTAAAAAAATGGACAAAGAATTTAAATAGACCTTCATAAAAGAAGACATATAAACGTAAAATGAGCACATTAAAAAGATGCTCAACACTATTAGTAATTAAGGATACACAAGTAAAACTACAATGAGATACCAGCAACACTTTTATAAGAATGGCTAATATTAAAAAGAGAAAAAAACCCGACAGTATCAACTACTGACAAAGATGCAGAGCTAATGGAACTCATACATTGCTGGTGGACACATAAAATATCACAGCTACTTTAGAAAATAGTTTGGCAGTTTCTAATATATAATAGTTAGACACACACTTACCATTAATCCAGAAACTCCACTTCTAGGTATTTACGCAAGAGAAATGAAAACTAATGTACAGACAAAGACCTGTTCTGGAATGTTTACAACAATTTTAGTCATAATCACCAAAAACTATAAATCTGGTGAGTAGATACACAAATTGTAGAATAATAGAATACCTCTAAGCTATAATAAGGAATAAACTACTGATACATGTGACAACACGGCTAAGTATCAGAAACATTATGCTAATGAAAGAAGCCAGACGCAAAAGGCATCCGTTTATATGACATTCTAGAAAATGAAAAACTATAGGGACAAAAATTAGATCAGGATTGTCAGGAATCAGGGTAGAGAGAGAGTATTGACTATGATGGGGCAGGAGGGAACTTTGAAATTATGGAAACATTCTTTAGCTTGACTATATTGGTCATTACATGACAGCATATCTTTGTCAAAACTCATCAAACTATACACCTAGAAGAGTGACTTTAACTCTGAAAATTATATCCCAATAAACTTGAGTCTTAAAAAGGCATCCAAAATCAGAATATTATCTATATAAGAAGTTTGTGTTTTACTGTGAGAGTAATGGGGATACATATAGGAATTTTGATTTGTAACTTTAGATGGATAATTGCCAAAGACAGCTGTGGATACCACAAGGTATGTGTAAAAATATCATCTGGAGTGTACAAAGAATATATTAGAAATTCAATTTGTTCTAATCTCTTTAATCAATTTTTATTAACTTCTATTTCTGAATTTGCTTTCAATGTTGGGGGGGGCACCTAAGACCCCTAACTTTTGATGTAGTTATATAACTCTTTCTATAAATTTATATCTTCATTAACTATCTCTTTAATTGAAAGTTAGTTAATGCAGGACAAATGTCAAGAATCCAGATGACTTCAGCACCCTATAGTTTGCGAAATGTATCCTCATTGGCAGAGCCTTTAACTACACTGAAGTTCTCACATGCCACTCAACCATGTGAGCAGAAGGAAAGGAAGGTGTATAAGCCAAAGTGCTATAATCTGGAGCTGGAGATCTGGTTAAGAATATGTTCTCAGTAAGAGAGCAGAAGGCAAATAACATACAAGAGATGTAGTGATTATAGAATTAAAAAAATCAATATTTTTTTCTTTTTTTTAAAATCTATTTTATTTTTTTATTTATTTTATTTTTTTGCTGAGGAAGATTCACCCTGAGCTAACATCTGTTGCCAATCTTCCTCGTTTTTTGCTTGAGGAAGATTAGCCCTGAGCTAACATCTGCGCCAACCTTCCTCTATTTTCTATGTGGATTGCCACCACAGCGTGACTGATGAGTGGTGCAGGTCCACACCCGGGATCCAAACCCGTGAACCTGGGACGCTGAAGCAGAGCAAGCTGAAGTTAACCACTACGCCATGGTGCCGGCCTCAACAAATACCAATATTTTTAGTGCATAAAGTCCATATAAAAGAGCGGAAATGGTTCAGTTAGAACACTCCCAAAAATCATGCGGGGGCCATGAACATTAGTAAAGCAAGGAATCTTAGATACTTAATGGATATTCAAAATATTCAATGACCCCTAAGGCATAGGCACAAACAAATACCTGAAACTGGATGTAAACAAAGTTAAAATCTTATTATTAATGTTCACTGGCTGAATTTCAGTCCATCTGAAGAGGAAGAACATCAGAAGAAAGCTTACTAAGGATGAACATCCCAGGTAAGAAAAAGGCAAGCCAGATAGCAAATCACTGCCAGGGCCAAAGGGACATCATAATCTCTGGTCAAATGTACGTGAACACATCGAGAGGCAAAAAAGAAAAAATACCAACCAGTGACCTAGAGGTCACAAGAAGATAAACCTGCCATGTTTGGAGATTTTGTATTCTCCAGGTAATGCTAAAACCTACACAGTGCCAATGGATGAAGCTGCTAGGAAATCAAGATTCAGGATGATAGAATGGGAAACATATTAAAAGATGTTGAAGAAAGGTTGATAAGGACCTCACAACATCATCATCACAGCACATAGCAAACAAAGCTTTACTACACTCTGAGCATTGAAGTAGAGAGACTAAACTGTAGGGTTCTTTCTGAGATTAACAAGCAAATAGAAAGACCTCTATGGGACCTTCCTTGGTGAATTTAAAGAAAAAAGGAATCCCTTTCTTGTCTCCCCCGCCTGGCTCCCCGTCACCATTCTCTGAGACACTTATAGGAAAAGATCCAGGCTGAAACAAAATTATTCCTGTCAGCACTCTGAATAAAGGTACTTATCAATTCTTTAGTGAGGATATATGAGAGACTGTCAAAAGATACAATGTCTAAACTTCAGAGTTTCTCAGACAAGCGTTATGGCAAGGTTGTTATGTGTTAGAAGTTCTCAAATAGACAGATATATGGGTTTAGGACCAACTTCTAACTTTACTAGCTGACTGAGGGACAACTGGTACTACTAGATATCAAAATATATCATAAGGTTAAAATAATTTTTAAAAGTTCAGTAACAGTCTAAGTGTGTAGCAGGAAGTAGATATGAACATAAGAAGCAAAGGGAAAGGCGAAAGATTTATACGATCTGAAGAGAAACCAGAGTATAAGAAACGATGAAATCCAGCCATTTGTGACAACGTGGATGGACATTGAGGGTATAATGCAAAGGGAAATAAGTCAGAGGAAGAAGGTCAAATACCATATGATTTCCTTCATTAAGTAGTAGATAATAACAACAATAAACAAACACATAGGGACAGAGATTGGATTGGTGGTTACCAGAGGGGAAGGGGGGAGGGAGGAGGGTGAAAGGGCTAATTGGGTACATGTGTGTGGTGATGGCTTGTAATTAGTATTTTGGTGGTGAACATGATGTAATCTATGCAGAAATAGAAGTACAATGATGTACACCTGAAATTTTTACAATGTTATAAACCAATGTTACTGCAATGAACAAAAAATTAAAAAAAAAAGAAGCAAAGGGAAAAAAAGAAAGGAAGTTCAAAATGAACCACTGAAGATCTGAATGTGCATGTGATTTGAATGGTACCTCTGGACATAGTGTAGAAATCAATGAGTGAACTCTGAATCATCTAGAAAAATCTTTAGGTCGTTGGTCTCTGTTTGACTGCCTGGTTAACCACAAAAACAGTGATTTTAGAGGTCTCTAATGCCTTAGGGCTACCAAATAGTTTTCTCTTTCTGTGTTTACACATATCCTCCTGAAAACTCGCAAGAAAGCCGGAATAAATAATTTTGAATTGGCAATACTAGAGGATACTCACTTAAAGAAAAGGCAAAGAGAAAAGAGAATAAGCAAAGGGATTTCTTCTGCCAAAAGAGAAGGAAAATGGACAATGAAAATGGAGAAGACATACAAAAGATGAATAAATACTGGGCACCAAAGAAACACATTGTAGTTGGGGAAATATTTAAAAATTCAATGAAAGAAAAGTAGTTCTATAATGCCCCAGTATGTAGGCCTTATTATAGCTAGTGCATATGAGGAACGAATGAGTGTGTGTATAGTAGGAGATTGGGGGGTTGCTGGGGAGTGCATCACAGACACCATTTCTGTTATTTGATATTTCGATACTTTGAGGCCTCTCAAGGTTTATTCTAGGGTAATCTTTTAACTTTTTAAAGTTGCCAGTGCTGCCCTGTCTACCCAAGGCAGCCAGACACAGATACTGGAGTTTGTGTCTCCTCGACTCAGACAACAACACAACGACCTCATTAAGAGGATAAGGTTAGAAGTCAGATATTTGGAATGGCTGTCATGGCTACCTATTGAATAGGGTAGTTTTCAAGGATTTCTTAAGAGTCAGGCAATTGGCTGGGTCCTTCAAGTCTTCCATAATTAGACATCATTATACCCATTTGTATAATTTCTTTATAGGAATTTAACATATTTAATTCTTTCCTAACACTGGATTCTGGGGTTTTTAATTTAAAATGTTATGGCTACTGAGCTGGCTTCAAAATGAGATGTACTCCATGTTCTCAACCATGTTTTAACATGAAATGGGAAGAGCCTTACCCAATGTCACACAGATCATGGAGTGTCTGGCCCTGTGTTCCAGTTGTTTTGATTCTCACTCCAACTGCTTGTCCAGCAGAGCCTTCTCCCTGCTCAACGCTTCTGTGGTCGCACTGCCTTTCTGAGGCTCAACTGGCATCACATGCAGATTCTCAAGGTCATGTGCATCTCTGATATTAACTTAAGCTGTTCAAAAGGAGACAGGGAATCAAACCAACTAAATGCAAAAGGTGTAAAGAAACTTCCCCACCAAAACGTTAGCAGGCATCCATTATGAAACACAGGAACTAGATGAAATCTCATCCGTGATGTAGATGCCATGTTTATTTTCCTTTTTGTTCTTATTATTTGAAGTGTTCTCTGTGACACAGTTATTATTTGGTTCATGCTGAAATCATCTCTCTCAGGAAAAGTGTGAGGTGGGGACAGGAGAGAGGGAAATAACAATCGTCTTGTGTCTTCTATAGGCCAAATTCTATGTAACTACTTTTTTTAATGCTTTCTGTTTGAGTTCTCATGTGGGGCTTTTGCTTCTAGACACGTACAGTTTTTTTCAATGGAACTGCAATCACACTCTACATGCTGTCTCATAGTTTGCTAATACAAAATATGTTTCTTGGCTTTGTTTGTTCACTTCATAAAAATAGTTGCCTGGAGAAAATCTGGAAAATCTGGCATGCGCCATCTTGTGACCAGTACGAGAACTGCATCCCATTACTTGCTACTAGATCCTTCTTATGGGAGAAGGGTGGGAACTACATCCTGCCAAGCCAGCAGTTTTCTCAGGCTTTTAGAATATACCATGCTCAAATTTAGAGTTTTGTTATGCATTACACAAAAAATGAAATGTTAATGTCTTTACTTCCAATTGTCTGATCAAAAATAATTGCATGCTTACTGAAAATTGAAAAGGTAAGATTTATAAAAAGAAAGTATAATTCTGGAAAAGTAATATTATTGTTTCCTGACTGTCTTTCCATATGTTTTCTTTACATATATCCGTGAATGATATAATTTCAGACCATCCTTTTACCACGCTTAAGTGCATGGTTTGAAAGTTTTTTCATATCAATAAGTATTTTCAATGTGATTTTTTATGAACCACTTCAAATGTAATTCCCCCCCAATTTGTAACATTTTATCGCAAACTTTTTTCTGATATTGTTAAAAAAATGACTAAATACGTACTAAGAATTATTTTTCAATAGAGATAATAAAGACTGTCCTGTTTCTCCAACCACACAAATAATCCCATTAGTAGGTAGCCTTATATTTTTTCTGATTTTGTTACACATATTGTATTAACACAGTTCTTTACCTTTAAATGACATAATATGGTGCTTGCCATTCTGTAATTTGCGTTTTTCACCTAATAGTACTTCTCAGATATCTTTTCAAATAGATACACGTTCATACTTCCATTTGTCAGCTATATAACATTCAATTGTATGGATGCACCATGCCATGTAATATTTTAAAAACTGCTAACAGAAATAAACCAAATCCTCTCCCCGTCTCACTCTTAAACTTAAGATATAAAGAAATGGTTCTTGCTGACCATGGCCATACCTGTGGTCTGAAAGAATGAGTTGTAAGGAAGACACACGCAGGGCTGTAGCCAACACAGCAACCAGGCTATGCGCTTGATCAGGTCCA
Organism: Diceros bicornis minor; assembly: GCF_020826845.1. Classification (NCBI taxonomy): domain Eukaryota; kingdom Metazoa; phylum Chordata; class Mammalia; order Perissodactyla; family Rhinocerotidae; genus Diceros; species Diceros bicornis. Next base: position 98,919,685 of record NC_080781.1, on the reverse strand, counting down.
GGAAAATTTCCACTATCAGCAAAAGACAAGGGGGGTATGTTTGTATGTCTGTGTGTGTCTATGAATGTTTACATGTCTGAAACCAAATGGGTACACTGTTTCAGCTTCATTTTACTCTTCTAATTATAAAAAGTGATCATGGAATAAAGCATTCTAAAAATGCTGAAACCGGTTAAAAACATGTTTTGAAATCCCCAGTAATCTGAACACTCCAGAGATGCTGACTGTTAACATGGGAATCTATTTCCCTCTTTAAGGAAAATGCATTTATTTTTTACAAACGTTATGACTCAACAGCATATCTGAATCCCTTCCATGTTCGTGTACATTTATATTTGTGTTTGTATGTTCAATCACTTTTTATGTTTACATTTTTCTATCAGTTATTTTTTGTGTAGAATAATGTGTTTAAATCAAAATATAATAAAATCTGTAACAAAGATAGAAACACCGAATGCCATGTAAAAAATTTACATGAACGGCAGCCTCACTTAAGTCTTAATTTAGAAGCTGTAATCTGATCGCCCATTCCCACACTGTGGACTTCAAAAAATATCGGGAGAAACTAAATTTTCAGGGGATTGATTCTGTCACAAAAACAGCAATTTTCCCAAAACCATATTCCATTTACACCTCTCCCAGTTAACAAACTCTATTTTTTTTTCACCGTAACACCAAAGCCTGAAGAAATTTCCAGAAAATAACTAGCTTTAAGACAGCCATTACCTTGAAGCTTCTTGTCAGCTGCAGCCTCGTGAAATGCAGCCCCTCCCCCAAGACTGGCCAGGCACAGCTCACATCCAAGCTTCTCAGAGAATGCTCCGCCCTCTCCCTATGATGGGGAAAGCAGGGGGCCTTTCCCTCAATTAGAGGGAGGAGAATCGCCAAGTTAACTCTAATTCACTTAAAGGGGAAAAACGTCCATTTTTGAAAGACTTGAAAGCAAAATGGCAACATGTGTCTCTTTAATTTCCATTCAAACCACAGAGGTAGGTGATTACCTACAAAGAAGTAGCAAATCCCTTTATCATATAATAAAAACCCAGTTAAAAATCTCTCTTTTATATGTTGTTTTTTGTTCTTTCTGGCACATTATTTCTACAAAAGATTTTAAGACCCAGCTGGTCAAGGTCCATTATAAGACCTGCTAGATCTTTGTTTGTAATTGTAGTGAATTAATACACTATTTTGTGGAGAATTAAATCTCTATCATTTTAATTCTTCTGGCCCTGGGAGATGGTATGTCTCTCTTTTTCCTCAGGTTGTCTCATTCATCCTTCAGAACATTTCATAGTTTTTCAATAAAGTCATTTCCAAACATAAAACGTCAACTAAAATCCTTAAAGAAAGAAGATATGTATCTGGATATACTGAAATTGAAAAAAAAGAAAGAAAACTGTGGTAAAAACTCAATAAACCAAAGTTGAAAACAGAAGAACAAGCTTGACAAATCTGTTTTCAACTAAAAAAATCTCTAATCTAAAGTAAATCTTACAAATTAATAAGAAATAAACAGCAAAGTAAAAAAAAATGCTCAAAGGACATAAATAGGCAATTCACAATGTTCGGAGGGAATAATTCTTCCCTGCTCCCGATATTTACTTCCCTGTGAGCAAGCTCATGTAGTGCAACTAAGGTATCTCTGTCCTTCTTGTACAGCTGCAAGCCTCTAGGTTGTTTGGTAGATTTGTTCAGATTTGGTGTTGTAAGGCCCACTTGACTCACAATAATCAATGCTCTGCAACTTACCTTCCCTTTGTACAAAAGCTGACATTTTGGCTTCCATTTGCAACTTCATTTGTTTTATATCAATTTCTTCAATTTGTTCAGTGGAGAAAGGGAGGTGTTATTCATTGAGGCTCCTCAAAATCCAAACGTTCCAAATAAAAATTAAAACTGAACAATACATAAAAGATACTCACCTTACCTAAAAATCAGAGATGCAAACATAAACAGAAATGATATTTAATTTTTCTACCTAATTTGACTTACAGAGAAATGATACAATGGACAGTTGGCAAGGGAGAGAGGAAATGGGCACTCCTGCTCATGTGCAAGGTCACCAAGCTGAGAAGAGGGCAAGACAAAATCAAAGCCCAAGTCTGTTTGACTCCAAAACAGAAGGATGTGTTCTCTCTCCACCAGTACTCACTGCCTCCTGGGCTTAGAATCCTGTCTTTTAGGTAGAATCAACGTAGCTGTCATTCACCTTCAGACTGTGAGGGAATTGGTGAATGTAACCTCAGAGCCAGTGTTGCTTAATCTCATGTCGCTGCTGGTGAACACATTGGTGAACTACAACCATCTTCATTAACTACCATACTTACCTATGAACTCTCCACCTTTTACATAATTCCACATTCCCACAGAAATTAAAAAATATTTTTCCACACTATGCTTTTGCACTGACCATATCTGCACGATAGCATTCGTGTCATAGTAGTTATGACATGTCTCTTTTGTGTTGCAGGGCTCGGCAGTACCTTCTCTTTCAGTTACGGCTATTCCTGGACAGAGCTGAAAATCATTTGTTACGCAGAGAAATGCCTATTTCATTCCATCCTCATTTACAATCGGCACCTCCTTGTTCTTGCGCTTTTATTGTTTGCAATTGCTAATTCGATACGGGAAAATCATTTTTCTATCCTCTTTTATTGAGCTTTTTTGTTCACAAAATATCCAAGAAGTTAAAATTTAAATTTAGATCTTTATTGCTTTTAACTTAGAAGTGTGGTTTCCCAGGAAGTGTTAAAACTTACACACTGCCAACCGGTCATTCTCAGGGTTAGTTCTCTTAAGATAATGTTATGCTAAGTTTAAAAACAAAAATTTATAAAATGTAGCTAAAGTTGGTGAGGTGCTCACAATGCTATCCATTATCACAGTGAACGAGAAAACATGACTCCTGTCTCCTGCCACCTCTGACTATTTAGGTTAGAGAAACAGAGCTGCAGTATGACATAGCTCTTCCTGTAATTAACAAACGAAGAGAAAGAAAACTGTCTGCATTTCGAACTCTAAAGAAAGAAGAAGCCATCATTCTTCCAGAGACACATAACAGAAGGGTCAGGCTGGGTCAAAATTATTCCCGTAACCAATCTGAATAAAGAACATCAAAGGTTCTTTAGTGAGGAGATATGGATTTCTGTTGGCATAACCTAATGTCTAGCCTTTAAGAGTTTGCCTTGGGTGCATTTTCACAGAGTTATGTTTTTGAAGTGTTCAAACAGGCAGGCAGACAGAGAGTTGTGAGTTTAGACCTTTATTAGCTCAGTGGAGAGAAAACTTTCAAATACTTGACAACTATGCTAAGTTGTCAACCCCCCATACTAGATAGTATAGTTAAGAAAGAGGCATGAGTCACGTACGACAAGAGCCAAATGAGTCACTCTGATATTAACCTAGGTGGTCTAAATATTAAACCATATTCAATGGTACAAGAATAAAAAAGAGGTCAGTATCCGTCTAAATGTGCAGTAAGAGACAGATGAGACAGGAAAGATGGGAAAAGAAGTCCTAATTTAACCAGCAAGAAACTGAATTTGCATATGCACAACTAGTGCATCTGAATATAGACAAGAAATCATTCAATAGATATACAATACGCTGGAAAAATCCTTAGGTCACTGGTCTGGTTTTAACTGCCTAGTTTTTTAGAAAAGCAGTGTTTTTTAAGAACCCTTAACTCTCGTGTTACGGCTAGTAAATGGTTCTCACCTGTTGTTGCCTCTTCTTACCTTCTGAAACTTCACAAAATAGCTTGAATAAACTGTTTTCAATGAGTGACAACCAGATTAGATTAAAACATGGCAAAAAAGAAAAAGGATCAGATAAGAAGTTTACCTCACTAAGCAGAAAGATTGTTGTCAATGAGAATGGAGACAAGATACAAATCAGAAGAATAAACAGTGAGTATCAGACAGAGGACTTCAGAGACATGGAACACATTTAGGGGGAGGGGAACAAAAACAGAGAAGTATTACGATAACACAAACCCCATATCCTATCTTTACCATTTCTATTATACTATAGGAAGAGAATGTGTGTGGGAGGGACTTTGGTGGTGTCAGGGACGTTATTTGTGTTCCTGGATAATTTGGGCCTTTTGGACTTCACTGGGTTATCATGAAGGAGTGCTGGGCTTGAACGTTTCTTAAGCTGCCAGTAGTGCCCTGTCTGTCCAAAGCAACCAAAAATCTCATGGACACAGATAGTAGGGTTCAGCACCAACAACGTCATTAAGACCATGACTTTAGGAATCAGAGATTTGTGATGGTTGTTGGGAAAGATTTAAATGTGTTAAACTACTACAAAATATTATTCAAGAGAGTATACAGATATCTATGTAAGGAAGGTCGTAAGACCTTAAACAGGTCTTAAGAAATCTTTGTAACTATGTTATCTAGTAGTGGTGATGACAACCTAGCATAGCTGTCAAGGATTGGAGAGTCGGCCACTGGCTGGAACCTCAGGCAGACACCTGAATAGCCTCTTGCACGATTTCTTCATAGTGGTTTAATATATGAGTTTTTTTTCCCCCAAACTAGAAACTGTGACTTTTAATTACAAAACCTTATGGCTGCAGAACAAGCAGCAAAATAAATTGTACCTCAAGTTCTCAACCTAACATGATTTTAATAGGAAATGTGGATTTTAATTTAAAATGCTATGACTGCAGAGTAGAAAGCAAAATGAATTATACCCCAAGTTCTCAACATATTTTTAACTCGAAATGGGAAGAGCCTTACCCAGTGTCACGTGGACTGTGGAGTGGCTGGCCCTGTGTTCCAGTTGTTTTGATTCTCACTCACTCCAACTGCTTGTCCAGCAGAACTTTCTCCCTGCTCGACGCTTCTGTGGTCGCACTGCCTTTCTGAGGCTCAACTGGTATCACATGCAGATTCTCAAGGTCATGTGCATCTCTGATATTAACCTAGGCTGTCCAAAAGGAGATAAAGAATCAAGCCAATTAAATGGAAAAGGCGTAAAGAAACTTCCCTATCCAAACGTTAGCAGGCACGTCATTATGAAACACAGGAACGAAATGAAATCTCATCTGTGATGTAGATGCCATGTTTATTTTCCTTTTTGTTCTTATTATTCTAAATGCTTTCTGTGATACAGTTATGTTATTTAGTTCAGCTAAAACCATCCCTCTCGTGAAAAGTATGATTTGGGGACAGGAAAGAAGGGAAATAACAATTGCCCTGTGTCTTCTATAGGCCAAATCTGTGTAGCTTCTTTTAGTTTTCTGTTTGAATTCTCACATCAGTCATCCTGTGGATTTTTTTTCTGTTATACATGTGTAATTTTTCAACAGAACTGCCATCACACTCTACATGCTGTCTCGTAATCTCCTAATACAAACTAAATTTCATTGCTTTGTTTGTCCACTTCATAAAAATGGTTGCCTGGAGAAAATTTAGGACACCTGGCAAACGCCATCTTGTGACTAGAACCAGAACTGCAGACATCCAGGTCCTTAGTGGGCAGGGTGTGAACTACAGCCATCCAGACACTAGTAGCCTTCTCAGGCTTCTAGATTTTTTCATCCTTAATTTAAGAGTTGTGCGCTTGTCTTAGACAAAAATGGGATCATAATTCCTCATTTTAAAGTTTGTTTTTGTTATTATACTATCTCTCATGCATATTGTATATCTTTCTTCATCTTTTGATTTTTCAAAGAAAGCAAATCCCACAATAATGGTTAAAATATAATGTTTTGCTCTACATGTTTCTAGATTTTTCCTACAGATATTTATAAACGAAATGAGACCTTTATCCCTCCCAATAATATATCTGAACATCTTTCCTCATCAATAAATATTTTCTACATCATCTTTTTGTAAATTACTTTTACAAGACTTTTCAATATTTCTAAAATTTTATCTCATTTTCTCATAATGAAAATTATTGAAGCTTACTCTTTTCAAAATAAGATTTTAAAAATGGAGAAATGTAATATATAGAAGGTTGAAATGTTCTGTCTCTCTAACTACACTTATATGCCCAACTAATAAAGTAGCATGTATACTTTCAGATTTTTCTTGCATATATGTCACAAATATGATACAGACCATTCTTCATTTTGCCTATTTTTAAAATATACCTTGGACATCTTTTCTTATCATTGCATTTAGCTAACTGTATTAGCCTATTCTTTTTACAGCTGCATAGTATTCAACATTATGGATGCACTACCCTGTGTGACTGTTCCATAATATGTTTTAAACATTCTTTGAATTCTTTCTCAAGAGTACATAAAAATACAAATAAATACCTTCTGCTTGAACCAAAGTCCAGACTTTAGCTTAAATATTTGAATTGCAAGAATAGCACAAGCAACCAGATAACCAGCCTTCTCAAATCCACAGAAAAATCCACCTGCAGCTAAAGACAGTGGAGTGTGTGGGTATCTATTTAAAAGTTTATAAAAAAATAGATTGTTCCTTTCAGCTCCAATATGTGTTTCCAAAAAAATATAAAGGTACATAAAACCTAAAGAAGAAAATACTCACCATCAGTACTCTAATCCCTGAGTTGTTCCCTGCTTACAATTGAGTTTAATCCCTTTGATTTTTTTCCTTCATCATATATATATTAGAATATACTATTTGAAATTATATTTATTCACCCACATATTTGAACATCTTTCCATGTTTATATATGTTTACACATTTTGGGGAAGGTAGTTTTTTCCTCATGTTTTTAAATTCTCATTTCAGTTATTTTTATGCTGACGTAGGTACTACATGCTAAGTGAAATGTGGAAGAAAGAAGTGGAAAATGTCCTCTTTATTATTTAGACATTCTTTATTACTAGATATATTGTTTGCTATGTTTTATTATATTAATATATGTCTATTATTTTTTAGTTTATGATCTTTCATATAGTTTTCATATTACAGCACAAATAGGAATATATCATTCTTTTGATAGATAGGTAGAGATGTAGACAAAGATCGTCCTTTGCACATCCATAAAAAAGCCATTCTTTTAAGACACTGAATATCCCCTGACAACCAAACTTCTAATTCTCAGTACTTAAATCTGCACAGTTATAGAATACTTCAAATTATTACTACACAAACTCCACCAAAACAGTAAGATTTGTTAGAAATACAATCAACACAAACAAAGTAGTATAAAAATCCAATATCTCCAGCTAACAACTTCATTTTTCATTTGGAATTATCACAATTATTTTTCAAAATAAAGAAGATTAACTTCTCCAGTTTTGTTTCATCATTTATTTCTGTTACCACTGCTTTTTGATTGAAACATAAAATGTCCTATTCAAAAGTTAGCTTTTCAACCTCATGAAGTATTTTTTCCGCAGGTGTAATCTGATCACCACATCCCCCACTTTTAAAATGTGGACTTTTAAAATATCTGGAGGTATACAAAATCCAGACATTAATTCCCTCATGGAAACGACTGTCATAAAACGACACTCCTTTCCCACTACTCCAAAGCGGCAGTCCCTTCTTTTCTCACCTTTACTTCAAAGTCTCCAGAAATCTCCGAAAATAACTAGCTTTTACGACAGCCATTACCTCCAAGCTTCTTCTCTTCAGCGGAAGCCTCCAAGTCTGTGTGTAATGCGGCTCCTCCCCCAAGACTGGCCAGGCACAGCTCGCTTCCAAGCTTTTAGAGAATACTCCGCCCCCTCCCTGTGATGGGGAAAGCAGGAGGTCCTTCCCTCGTGTAGAGGGAGGAGAATCACCAACTTAAACCGAAATACTGTTGAAGGAAGGAAATGTTCCTTTTAAAGAACTTTAAAGTGTAATGGCAACATATGTCTGTTCAATTTCCATTCAAATCCCTATGGTAGGTGATTTCCTCAAAACAAAAAAAAAAAGAAAAGAAAAAGAGGTAGCAAATTTCTTTTTCATGTAATAAAGATGCAGTTAAAATATTCCTTACATATATTTTTCAGGCCTTCTATGATACTTTATCTCTGTTTAATTTAAGACCTGCTAGTCAGGCTCCACAAAAAAAGCATGCTGTGTGTCTTGATTGGGATTGTAGTGAATTAATACTTTATTTTAGGTAGAATTAATTCTTTACAATTTTGAATCTGAGCCTGGGACATAGTATGTCTCTGCTTTCACTCAGGTCTCCTAACACTTCCTTCCTTAGGGTCATTTCTAAAGAAAAATCGTCAACCAAAATCTGACTATACTGAAATTGAAAAAATATATGTTTCAATAGTAAAATCATAGTAAGCCACAGTCAAAAATCAACCACAAATTTAGAACTGCTTTTCAATGCATTATAATTAGACAAACAAAAATATCCCTAAACTAGTTCTTATATTTCAGTAAGAAAGAAATGAACAAGAGAGTAAGGAGCGGGGCAAAAGACACAAGCAGACAATTCACAACGTTCTTTCCTGCTTCTGATATTTACTCCTCTGTGAAGAAAGCTCAAGTAGTGCAACTTGAAGGCTCTCTCTGCTTCTTCTAGACTAGACAGGCCTCTAGGCTGAGCAATAGTTTGTTTAAATCCGGGATTTTGTTAGTTCCATTTGAGAGTCCCATTTTACTCTCAAAATGAGCAATACCCGGCAATTCACTTTCTCCTCTTAATAAAGCTGACATTTTGGTTTCATCTGCTATTCCATTTGTTTTATTGCAATTTGTTCATCGTTTTCAAGATTTGACACTTGTAAACTTTTATATACACATTAACTTCAAAACATATAATGATGCAAAAATGGATAGAAATACATTACTGGGCAAGCAAGAAAATTTTGTTAACTCTAACACAGAAGTGGGAGAAAATGCTGGTCAGCTCTTCCTGAGGCTTTTTTGTGTGTGTGTGAGGAAGATCAGCCCTGAGCTAACATCCATGCCAATCCTCCTCTTTTTGCTGAGGAAGACTGGCCCTGAGCTAACATCCGTGCCCATCTTCCTCCACTTTATATGGGACGCCGCTACAGCATGGCCTGACAAGCAGTGCCTCCGTGCGCGCCCGGGATCGGAACCCGGGCCGCCAGCAGCAGAGCGCGCACGCACTTAACCACTACACCATGGGGCCGGCCCCACTGAGGCTTTTTGTAACATACAAAGAATTTTGATTTCTCCCAGATTAAAGTCTACTTATTTTGGTCTTGTGTGTCTGACATGATTTCTAATAGCACATTCTCTCAAGGACTCTGATATAATTTCAAAAACCAAAGCTTCTCAATACTGCAACTCTATAAAAACAGTTTCTGTTCATGAGAATCTCTGCAAAATTGTGGAATCAGTTCTGCTGTTCATCAAGGACATAATACTACAAAACATTGTTCATTGAAACATAGCAACATTGAGAACAGAGAATTGATAAACTTTGTTCTTTACAATCGTAAGACCTTGAGAAGCTTTGCTGTTCAGAACAAAAAGGTTCTACTCTAAGGATTACTCTTTAATGGTTACTGATATTATTTTAATTTTCCTTTGTATTAAAAATGTTTTAAAAAGAAACCAGTGGAATATAGAAAATAAACATTGCAAAAAAGAAATAATTGAGTATACCAAGTGTTGGTGAGGATGAAGAGCATCTAAAAGGTTCATACACTGCTGGAGTGTAAATTGGAACTAATGTTTTGGGAAATGTTTGCCATTACCCCCTAAAGTTCAACATTATAGAGGTTAACAGAGAACATTTAGGGCTTCCAGGAGCAGAGTGGCATGTCTAAATTGGTAGTAGAGAAACGATCTCCACAGAGAGCTATGTATACTCCAGAGCACATATAAGAACAACCAGTGGGGTGTAGGAAGGAAATATTCAAAATTCAATTTTTTTTTTCATTTTGATTTATTTTATAAGCTTCTATTTATAAATATTTTTAAATGCTCATAATAAATTATTTGTACTGTAGTATATTATATACTTTATAAAAATACGAACTATGGGAGGTGTCAACAAATTCTTACAGTAGTGATAATAAAAAAATATGTGGAGGTCTCTGCTTTATGGAACTCACAGCCCAGATAGTCCTTCCACTTGTCTTCTCCTTCATTTGCATGGTTTGGGATTATAATGTCCTAAAAAGACTAATTAATTTGAACTTTGGAGATTGCCTATATACTGATTTCACTGCTCAGAGAAGCTACCATCACTCCCATTAAATGTTTAAGATGATATGAGAAACTGATTTGTAGTAAGCCAAGTTTTTACCAAAGGATGGTTCTTGCCAACTTCAATCAATGCTACAAAATATGTGGGCAGACATTTAGTCATTTGGACTATATTATAATATAGGTTTTCCCTGTAATTTTAGAAAGCCAAAATTTTAATGCCAACAATGATTTTATTTTTCTTTAATATCAACCTGAATTGAATTTCTAAGTTCTTTAATTGACTTTGAGACCTTGAAAATAATGAGTGAATCTTTTTTGGATACCTGAAAAATTCCTAAGAAAATTGGAATCCATAAACACAGAGCATGAAACATACTGAGTAGCAATGCAATAATTTTTATTTAGAGTCTTACATATAAAAATATTTACTTCTTATAAAGTTCAAATTAAAGTGGTAAAATCAATATTTTATATGCATCACCTTATAATATGCTGAAAGGTTAATTATATTTTAAAGCTCAAGTTTAAATCTTTCTATAATATGTATTTACTTGTGTGTATCTGGGTCCATATGTTTAAATATATACATATAATGGCACATTAACTTAAATAAGAGCAACCTAGGAATAACAGAAAGAAGAGGATTAAATAACTAAAATGAAATCTTAGTTACATACAATCTTAGAATCTTAGATCTTAGAATATACAATCTACCCTCACAATGAAATCATATGGACTTATTATTTATTATTCATATATTCTATTCAGATCACACAAAGATTTAATACGCCTCACCTGTATTTATATTTTCAATTCAAAATAGTTAGCTTGCATCCTCTTTTTATACTGCCTCTTATCGTACTCATACATTCCTCACTACAGGAAGAGCTAAAATTTTTACTTATTGTTGTGCTTCTTTCTTCTATGTTTATTTTAAATGGTGTATTGTCACTCTGGTTAATGATGTAGCCCGGGATAAAACTGTTTCTTGTTCTTCGGTTCCTATGTTCTAATTTTAATTGAGCAGCCAGTTTCTCCTAATAGCCCCTTGTGGTATTTTCTTCCCTCAAATCCAACCCTAAATTTAGAGTAATAAAACTGTCAAGGTGTCTCTTACATCCAAATTATCTTTGGCAGTTTCCAGATGATTAGAAGATAATACTAAAGGCTTATTCCCTCACCTAATAAAAGGAGGGAAGAAAAATCGACTTAAGTGTATTTACTATGCTCTGTATTTTGAAATTGGAGCCACAGTGTTACAAGAACTACTGTTTTTTTCAGACACACATTATAGAAAAACTGTCAAATGAAAAAGAGAAAATCAGCTCCCAGGTTAATTTTGTATAGCAAAAGTATTATTGATATAAATATGTTTCAGTTACTGTTTTTTCAGGATATACAGAAGCACGCTCTTATTCATGTGCATGGGCTGACTCAATAACTTTTTACAAACTGATATATAAGATTTCATTCCCAGGTTATTATTCCTTGTTTATTAGTGATGATTGTGGTCTACACTTTATGCGAAGGTTTTAAAAGTCCTAAAACCTTGTCAATCACAATCCATAAAATGTTCTTACATTTACTTTTGACAAACATTAGCTAAGTCTTTAAGAAAAAGTCATGGTTAGGCCCGTATATTTCTGTATTTTACCCAGTAGGGGAATCCATGCTTGTATTCTGATGTATTCAATCACTCTAATAAATTAACCCAAGCCTGTCAGTCTTATATGTCTCTCACAGACACGTGAACTTAGGGGTCCCTGTCACAGATCAGTGATTGGGTATAATGGAAGAAAGTTCCAAGAAAGTTAGCCTTAGAGCCACACTGAAATGGATTGTATAAAGGATGGGAGATTCAAAATTTCCAGGACTATATCAGCCCAGAAGCAGAGGACTTCAAGATGTAGACTGCTGATCCAAGAAAAATGGAACAAGAATTAGTTACATGTGACTAAGGAAGGACTGAGAGAAATACATGAGAGAAGTCTAATTGTGATTGTTTGTATTGGGATGTTTAGGCATTGCGCTTGATATGCTTTATTCAGAGAGTCTTATAACACAAAGTTTTTCTCTTTCTTCTTTTTCTTCTCTTCTTCCTCCTTTATTATTCTAACTCGCAAAATCACAGGCTAACAGAAATATCTCATTCTTTAAGTCATATGAAATTCACATGCTCCCAAAAAAACCCATGGAAAGAATATTATGGTGTAGCTCTTGTCATCAAATTTTAGGATGCAGCAGATTAAATTCTTCACAATGTTACAGTATAGAGTGTAGCCTATGAGAATTTGGAAACACATAAAATTTCCCACGTGTTTATATTATTATATTCTAACGAAAAACAGACTGTAAATATGACTTTTCAGGGGAATAAAAAAACTTAAAGATGATGATTCTAGATATATAGGAGGCTGCTCAACAGGTCCACTGTTTAGCCTTTATATGTTGCCAGGGAGGCCTATGGCAAGATGGTTACATGTTTGCTATTTTCAATATGACAGACATTGTGACAGATATGAATTTATTTCTCAGCTCTGCTGCTTGTTAGTTGTGTAATCTTAAATAAGCGCCTCAACTTCTTCATCTATAAAATGTGTGTAATCTTAATATCTATTTCTAGATATGACAAAAGTAATTGAAACAATATTGTAGTTCACCAGAAATCAAATCAAATTTGTAACTGTAACTACACCAGAAATGTCACATTTGAAGGTAAAATCACCTAATCAGAATTGACAAGTCTACCATTAAGGAACAAGGATTATACTTGATAATGCCTAAAAAGACCTCTCAGGAAATTGGCTGGCACTTGCTCTGTTACCCAAAGAGTCTCTGCCTCACAGGTAGCAAAGAATATCTATTTTGGGGGGGCGCTGGCCCGGTGGCATAGCAGTTAAGTTCACGTGCTCCTCTTCAGCTGCCCTGGGTTCACAGGTTCAGATCCTGGGCGCGGACCAATGCACCTCTTGTCAAGCCATGCTGTGGCAGCATCCCATATAAAGTAGAGGAAGATGGGCAAGGATGTTAGTTAAGGGCTAATCTTCCTCACACACAAAAAAGAAGAATATCTCTTTTCTGGCGGGTCAGGAACCTTGGAAATTTGGGGAGACCTCTGAAAATGTGGGATTGCTGCACAGTATGGGGTATTACAAATGGAGGTGAATTTCTTGGTCCTTGGTCTCTAGCATTGGATAAGTTCATAAAAATGGTAAAGGGCATTTCTGAAGTAATAGGGACCATTTAGAACAGAACCTTGGATTCCTTTCACAATCTTCAAACAAAAGTTATCAGGCCTTGGTAGTTTCCTTCCATGAAAGCTGTTAGCTATACAATAAGGAGGCGTGTGTATGTTTAGTAACACTCTTGATGCACTTATGTAGATATATCAGGGTATGTAGAAAAAGAACACACTCTGAAAGCCCAGCTTCATAGACAAAATTAATTTGTTACCATTAAGATTAATTTACTTTAAAATTTAATTTGGAAATTTCTCATAAATGTTGGAAACTGAATTAAAGGAATAATATAAATATAAGTACAAACCTTGCTGATAATCATGATTGTAGTAACAGTGTATAAAGTAAGACTATGCCTAATTTTGCTATATTCAAAAATTGTAAAAAACAATTAATCAAACAGTAAGTTAAAGTAAGAAGGATTATTGCTTTTTGGAGGAGGAAACCAAAAGGAGTGATGGTCAAAGAAAAAAAATTGTCCCCAAACTAAGAAAACTATATATTCTGCATCTTTGCTTCAGCTTGAAAAAAATCACTGGCACTATCTTGTTATTTGTTGCTCTGCTTCTGTTGACTTTGTTTCATGCTTTCCTGATAGATGTCCCTATTACGCACTATTGCTGGGAGATGAAAACTTAATCCCAATCTCAAACAGATATATTCTGAACGTTTGCTACTTAAGTGTACTGTTTTTTATCTTCTGACTGATAGTCAGCAAGTACCGTGCTGCCATAAGCTTCCTTTGTAACAACTGGCAAGGACATTATGTGTTTAAGACTTTGGGAAAGGAAACTTTAATTACTATAAAAACTTACTTGTTTATGTAAGCATTCCTAGTCCTGAAATTTGTAACCATTCCCTTTCAATACCCTTTCTGACCTGACATACTCTCTTTTAAATGTTTTTGTTATCTTGATGGTTCCTTTACCAGTGAGAATAAAATTTGACACGTTAGAGATAAATTTATCTAAAGCAAGTTTTTATTAGATAATATACAAAGCACGTAACAATTCCTAGGGCATAGGCCTTGACCAGTATCCAGCACTGGCTATAAACAAACAGTATGGCCGTAGGAATGCATACTGGCTCAGTCACTTTAAATGCAAGAGCAAAAGAAAAGAATTTACTGGGGTTTAGCTCTCACATACAGAGAAAGGCAAACTAGTCAATGAGTCACTGCCAGGGCCAAAGGGAGCTGAGAAATCTCTGGCCAAATGTCAGAGAACATGGTGGTGAGGGAAAATCACCTCCAGTGTGGAGAAATGAGCTCCCACAGAGAACCCTCTGACACGTGGCCCACATGGATACAAGTTTGAGTTTGCCACATTTGGGGATTTTGTGTTCCTGAGTCGATACTAAAATCTACACACTTTCAATGGCTAATGACACTATGAGGTAGACCACTCAGGGTGGTATTATAGTAAGATTTTTTAAAAATATAAGTAAGGTTGCTGAAGACCTGACAACTACATTATCACGGTGCACAGGTAATTAAAAAAATCACAACCATGTCTTGCCATACTCTGAGATCACGGGTTAGAGTTGCAGTGTGACACAGCTTTTCCTAGAATTAACAAGCAAAGAGCAGGACCCTTTGTGATCTTTCTTGAGGACTCTAAAACAAGAAAGTGCCATCTTATTCTCTAGGGGACCCTTAAAAGAAGGACCAGGCTGGACCAGAATTATTCCTGTATGTATTTTGAATAGAAGTCATCATCATTTTCTAGTGAGACTATAAATATGAGACTGTTCACAAGGCCCACTGTTTAGCCTTTATAAATTCTCAGGGAGGTGTATGCCGGGATGGTTTCATATTTGATATTCTCAATATGACAGGTAGTCTGATAGATATGAATTTATTTCCCAGCTCTGTCACTTAGTCACGTGAACTTAAGTGAGTTCCTTAACTTCTATGTACCTCAGTTTTCTGAGTACATTAAGTATAAAATATGAGTAATTTTAATACCTACCACTTGAGTTGATAGAAGTAATCAAAACAATAAATACTGTAGTTCACTTGAAGTGAAAACATCTGAGAATTTCCAAGAAACTTCTGAAAAAATAGTGTAAGTAGAGAAGACTACCACTACCATATGTGAAGCCATATAAACAAAGTTACAATGATTAGAAGTGTTCAGTACTAACATACCCAGGTGTGTCTCAAGATGCTAACGAAGAACAGGAGTAAGAATAGGAGAAAGGGAAAATGAAGCTCAAAATGAACTACAGAGCTGAAGATACACATGGTCCCTTAATGTATGTGAATATAGATGAGAAATCTGGCATGGATTCTCTATGCTCTGGAAAAATCCTTGGGTCATTGGTCTGTGTTTAGTTCCTGGTTGTCTACTAAACCAATGCTTTTAATTAGATTCTTGTTTTAGGATTACTAATTGCTTTCATTTTTGGTGCCCTTGTCTTTTCCTCCTAAAACTCAAAGGGGGCTTGAAAGCTTGTTTTGAATGGGCAATATTTGAAGATACTAGATAAGGACAGAACAAAGAAGGAGAATCAGGAAAGGAATGTCTTATATTAAAGAAATCTTGTCAATGAAAATGCAAGAGAGATACGAGAATGAAAAGAAAAAAGTGGGGATCATATAGAGGAGGCCTCATGCATGGAATATACTTGAAAGAAAAGAACTATAAAAGTACCATCTTGACACCCCAAGACCAACATATTCTCATTATTGTTAATTTATTTTAAGGTGTAAGTATGTGTGTCTGTACTCATGTTTGTGAGAGAGAGCAACACTGATGTTACAGAAGCTCACATGCTCAAAGTCACCTGCCACTTTTGTCATCAGAGCCAAGCCCTTGAGTGCCCTGAAGCTTCAGAGATCAGAGCCTACAAGTGCTGTGTTACCAGTGGCTGGAACTCCCACTGCCACTGTTAGGGCCAAAGCCAGGAGCACACTACTGTCTAGGCTGCCAGAGCATCTGTGACTTACCACCACAGTTGGGACCCTTCTGCCTGAGCAGGAACCAAGGGGACTACACTTTCACTGAGGGATTCATGCTCCTGCTGTGGAGTCCACCTCTCCACTGCTGCTGCTGCAGTTGCAGGATTTGTGCCAGGGAAGCGAAGGGAAAGGAAGGGAAAAGAAGGGAAGGGAAGGCAAGAGAAGGGAAGGGAAGGAAAGAAAAACAATGGCTACTGTCTTTCTCCCACCTTCCAATCTAACAGTGCCTCTCATTGACATAACCTAATAGATACCAAGCCGGACAGGGAATCTGGGAAAAGTAGTGTATGGATTTCCGTCCCCCGTTAATACAGAAGGACAGGAAAGGGAGCTGAGAGGACCAGATACAATAGGATTATAATGTCTTTATTGCCAATATTTTTCTGTAAAATAATTACGTATGCTTATAGAAAATGTGAAAATGCAAAAATACAAGAAGATGTATAAGGAAGACAGTATAACACACCAGAGATACTCACTGTTAATGTTTGTAGTTTTATCCATAAATTTTCACACATATATATGTGAATACTATTTGAAACTAGGATTATTTTATTCAAAAATATATTTAAACAGTTTCATATCAAAAATACTTTTTCATCATTTAAAAGATAACTTTAACAAGATATTCACTATGTTTATAAAATTTTATCTCATTTTTCTGACAGAAAATATAATGCATATTTTTAAAGAAAGTTTGAAGAGCAGAGAATTGTATGATACAGAAGTTGACTTGGTCCTGTATCTCTACAACCCCCACCTCCTACCTGCCGACTCAGATGTATTTTATTAATTATTGGCATATATTTTCCAGATTTTTTACATATTGTTCACACACATGTATTTTGCTTTAAACATGGGGCCATGGGATACATGCTATTCTACATTTTGCTTTTTTTTTTTTTAACATAACATGACATGTTTCCATATCACTGTATATACCAACTCATTCTTTTTAGCAATTACATATTGTAATATCTAATGCATAGACCATCTTACTTAATGTTTCATAAGCTGCTTTTCTTTAAACAGTTTTATGGAGGTATAAAACAGTAAATTACACATATTTATTTATTTTATTGTGGTAACATTGGTTTATAACATTGTATAAATTTCAGGTGTACATCATTATACTTCTATTTCTGCATAGATTACATCATATTCTCATGTTCACCACCCAAATAGTAATTACAATCCATCACCACACACACATGCCTAATTATCCCTTTCACTCTCCTCCCTCCCCCCTTGCCCTCTGTTAATGACCAATCCAATCTCTGTCTCTATGTGTTTGTTTGTTGTTGTTTTTATCTACTACTTATGAGTGAGATCATATGGTATTTGACCTTCTCCCTCTGACTTATTTCACTTAGCATAATACCCTCAATGTCCATCCATGTTGTCACAAATGGCTGGATTTCATCTTTTCTTATGGCTGAGTAGTATTCCATTGTGTATATATACCACATCTTCTTCATCCATTCCTCCCTTGATGGGCACTTAGGTTACTTCCAAGTCTTGGCTATTGGGAATAATGCTACAATGAACAGAGGGGTGCATGTATCTTTACGCATTGATGTTTTCATGTTTTTTGGATAAACACCCAGCAGTGGAATAGCTGGATCATATGGTAGTTCTGTCCTTAATTTTTTGAGGAATCTCCATATTGTTTTCCATAGTGGCTGCACCAGTGTGCACTCCCACCAGCAGTGTATGGGAGTTCCCTTCTTGCCACATCCTCTCCAAAACTTGTTTCCTGTCTTGTTAATTATAGCCATTCTGATGTGCGTGAGGTGATATCTCATTATAGTTTTGATTTGCATTTCCCTGATAGTTAATGATGTTGAACATCTTTTCATGTGTCTGTTGGCCATCTGTAAATCTTCTTTGGAGAAACGTCTGCTCAAGTCTTTTGCCCATTTTTTAATTGGGTTCTTAGTTTTTTTGTTGTTGAGATGTATGAGTTCTTTATATATTTTTGGGATTAACCCCTTATCAGATATATGGTTTGCAAATATTTTCTCTCAATAAAAATTACACATATTTAAAGTTTTATGTATACACTGGTGAAATTATCACCACAATCAATATGACGAACATATTTATCATGTTCCATTTGTTACATCCCTTCCCCATTCAGTCCCTATCCCCAGTCAACCACTGAGCTGCTCTCTGTCACTATAGATTTGTTTGTTTTCTCTAGAATTTTATATACATGCACTTATACAGAAGCAATCTTTTTTATCAGCTTCTTTTACTCAGAATAATTATTTTGAGATTTATCCTTGTATGTATCAACAGTTTATTCCTTTTTGTTACTGTTAATTTTATTGCTGGTTAGTATTCCACTGAATAGATATACAACAATTTATTTATTGATTTGTCCATTTATTCATTACTGATGGATATTTGGATCGTTTCCAGTTTTTGGCTATTACATATAATGCTGCTAAGAATATTCATGTACAAGTCTGTATGGACACATGCTTTTTTTTTTCTTTTGAGTAGATACTTAGGTCTGGAATGCTAGATCATATGGTAGGCATATGTTTAACATTTTAAGACTACCAAACTGTTTTCCACAGTGGCTGTACCATTTTACTATCCCATCAGCAGTACATGAGAGTTCAGATCTCCACATCTTCACCAACCCTTGGTATATACAGTTTTTTTTTCATTTATTGTTTATTGCAATAACATTGGTTTATAACATTGTATAAATTTCAGGTGTACTTCATTATACTTCTATTTCTGCATAGATTACATCATGTTCACCACCCAAATACTAATTACAACCCATCACTACACACATGTGGCGAATTATCCCTTTTGCCCTCCTCCCTCCCCGCTGCCCCTCTGGTAACCACCAATTCAATTGCTGTCTCTATGTGTTTGTTTGTCCTTGTTATTATCTACTGCTTAATGAGGGAAATCATACGGTATTTGACCTTCTCCCTCTGACTCATTTCACTTTGCATTATACCCTCAATGTCCATCCATGTTGTCACAAGTGGCTGGATTTCATCTTTTCTTATGGCTGAGTAGTATTCCATTGTGTATATATACCACATCTTTATCCATTCGTCCCTTGATGGGCACTTAGGTTGCTTCCAAGTCTTGGCTATTGTGAATAACGCTGCAATGAACACAGGGGTGCATGTATCTTTACGCATTCGTGTTTTCAAGTTCTTTGGATAAATACCCAGAAGTGGAATAGCTGGATCATATGGTAGTTCTATTCTTAAGTTTTTTGAGAAATCTCCATACTGTTTTCCATAGTGGTTGCACCAGTTTTCACTCCCACCAGCAGTGTATGAGAGTTCCCTTCTCTCCACATCCTCTCCAACACATATTGCTTCCTGTCTTGTTAATTATAGCCATTCTGATGGGCGTGAGGTGATATCTGGTTATAGTTTTGATTTGCATTTCCCTAATAGTTAATGATGTTGAACATCTTTTCATGTGTCTGTTGGCCATCTGTATATCTTCTTTGGAGAAATGTTTGTTCAGGTCTTTTGCCCATTTTTTAATTGGGTTGGTAGTTTTTTTGTTGGTGAGATGCATGAGTTCTTTATATATTTTGGAGATTAACCCCTTATCAGACGTATGGTTTGCAAATATCTTCTCCCAATTGTTAGGTTGTCTTTTCATTTTGTTGATGGTTTCCTTTGCTATGCAGAAGCTTTTTAGTTTGATGTAGTCCCATTTGTTTATTTTTTTATTGTTTCTCTTGCCCAGTCAGACATGGTGCTTGAAATCATGTTGCTAAGACTGATGTCGACGAGCATACTGCCTATGTTTTCTTCTAGAAGTTTCATAATTTCAGGTCTTACATTCAAGTATTTAATCCATTTTGAGTTAATTTTTGTGTATGGTGTAAGGTAAGGGTCTACTTTCATTTTTTTGCATATGGCTATCCAGTTTTCCCAACACCATTTGTTGAAGAGACTTTCTTTTCTCCATTGTATGTTCTTGGCTCCTTTGTCAAAGATTAGCTGTCCATAGACGTGTGGGTTTATTTCTGGGCTTTCAATTCTATTCCATTGATCTGTGTGTCTGTTTTTGTGCCAGTACCATGCTGTTTTGGTTACTATAGCTTTGTAGTATACTTTGAAATCAGGGAGTGTGATACCTCCAGCTTTGTTCTTTTTTCTCAGCATTCCTTTAGCTATTCAGGGTCTGTTCTTGTTCCATATAAATTTTAGGATTCTTTGTTCTATTTCTGTGAAAAATGTTGTTGGAACTTTGATAGGGATTGCATTGAATCTTTAGATTGCTTTAGGAAGCATGGACATGTTAACTATGTTAATTCTTCCAATCCAAGAGCACGGAATATCTTTCCATTTCTTTGTGTCTTCTTCAATTTCTTTCAGCAATGTTTTATAGTTTTCGGTGTACAGATCTTTCACCTCTTTGGTTAAGTTTATTCCTAGGTATTTTATTCTTTTTGTTGCAATTGTAAATGGGATTGTATTCTCAATTTCTCTTTCTGCTATTCATTGTTAGTGTATAGAAATGCAAGTGATTTTTGTATGTTGATTTTGTATCCTGCAACTTTACCGTATTCGTTTATTACTTGTAAAAGTTTTCTGGTGGATTACTTAGGGTTTTCTATATATAAAATCATGTCATCTGCAAATAGTGAGTGTTTCACTTCTTCCTTTCCAATGTGGATCCCTTTTATTTCTTTTTCTTGCCTGATTGTTCCGGCTAGGACTTCCAGTACTATGTTAAATAGGAATGGTGAGAGTGGGCATCCTTGTCTGGTTCTTGTTATTAGAGGGATAGCTTTCAGTTTTTCACCATTGAGGATGATATTAGCTGTGGGTTTGTCATCTATGTCCTTAATTATGTTGAGGTACGTTCCTTCTATACCCATTTTATTTACTTTTTATCATAAATGGGTGCTGTATCTTGTCAAATGTTTTCTCTGCATCTATTGAGATGATCATGTGATTTTTATTCTTCATTTTATTAATGTGGTGTATTATGTTGATTTATTTATGAATGTTGAACCATCCCTGCATCCCTGGAATAAATCCCACTTGATCATGGTGTATAATCTTTTTAATGTATTGTTGTATGTGATTTTCTAGTATTTTGTTGAGGATTTTTGCATCGATGTTCATCAGTGATATTGGCTTGTAATTTTCTTTTTCTGTGTTGTCCTTGTCTGGTTTTGGTATCAGGGTAATGTCGGCTTCGTAGAATGAGTTAGGGAGCTTCCCCCACTTCTCAATTTTTTGGAAGAGTTTGAGAAGGATAGGTATTAAGTCTTCTTTGAATGTTTGGTAGACTTCACCAGGGAAGCCGTCTGGTCCTGGACTTTTGTTTTTGGGAAGGTTTGTGATTACTGTTTCGATCTCCTTACTGTTGATTGGTCTATTCAAATTCGCTATTTCTTCTTGATCCAGTTTTGAAAGGCTGAATGATTCTAAGAATTTATCCATTTCTTCCAGATTGTCGAATTTGTTGGCATATAGCTTTTCATAGTATTCTCTCATAATCTTTTGTATTTCTGAGGTGTCTGTTGTAACCTCTCCTCTTTCATTTCTGATTTTACTTATTTGTGCCTTCTCTCTTTTTTTCTTGGTGAGTCTAGCTAAAGGTTTGTCAATTTTGTTTATCTTTTCAAAGAACCAGCTCTTGGTTTTATTAATTTTTCTATTTTTTTTTTGTTTCTATTTCATTTATTTCTGCTCTGATTTTTATTATTTCCCTTCTTCTACTGATTTTGGGCTTTGTTTGTTCTTCTTTTTCCAGTTCCTTTAGGTGCGTTGTTAGATTGTTTATCTGAGATTTTTCTTGTTTGTTGAGATAGGCCTGTATTGCTATAAACTTCCCTCTTAGAACCGCTTTTGCTGTATCCCATAAATTCTGGCTTGTAGTATTTTCATTTTCGTTTGTCTCCAGGTAGTTTTGATTTCTCCTTTGATTTCTTCATTGACCCAGTGGTTGTTCAGTAGCATTTTGTTTAATCTCCACGTATTTGTGGCTTTTCTGATTTTCTTTGCATAGTTGATTTCTAGTTTCATAACGTTGCGGTCAGAAATGATGCTTGCTATTATTTCACTCTTCTTAAATTTATGGAGACTCGTTTTGTGGCCTAATATGTGATCAATCCTGGAGAATGTTCCATGTGCATTTGAAAAGAACGTGTATTCTTCTGTTTTTGGGTGGAATGCTCTGTATATATCTACTAGGTCCATCGGTTCTAGTGTGTCATTTAAGGCCAGTGTTTCCTTATTGATCTGTTTGGATGATCTATCTGTTGGTGTAAGTGGAGTGTTAAAGTCCCCTACTATTATTGTGTTACTGTCTATTTCTCTTTTTATGTATGTTAATAATTGCTTTATATATTTATGTGCACCTACATTGGGTGTGTAGATATTTACAAGTGTTATATCCTCTTGTTGGATTGTTCCCTTGATCATTATGTAATGCTCTTCTTTGTCTCTTTTTACAGTTTTTGTTTTAAAGTCTATTTTGTCTGATATGAGTACTGCTACCCCAGCTTTCTTTTCTTTGCCATTTGCGTGGAGTATCTTTTTCCATCCCTTCACTTTCAGTTTGTGAGTCTCTTTAGGTCTGAAGTATGTCTCTTGTATGCAGCATATATATGGGTCTTGTTTTTATATCCCATCAGCCACCCTATGCCTTTTAATTGGAGCATTTACTCCATTGACCTTTAAATTATCTATTGGTAAATATGTACTGACTGCCATTTTTTAACTTTTTTTTCTCAGTGTTTTAGTACTCCTTCTCTGTTCCTTTCTTCTTCTGTACAGAATTGATGGTCACTTTAGTTTGACCTCTGTCTGAAAGCACTACTCTTACACCCCTCCTCCCTCATTTTATGTTTTTGATATCATATGTAACCTCTTTTTTGTGCATTTGTATCCATTACCCTCTTATCAAGGAAATAGATAATTTTCCCTATTTGTTGTCTTCTTTTTTCCCCTTAAATGAGTCCCTTTAACATTTATTGTAGCATGGTTTCTTAGTGACAAACTCGGTTAATTTTTGCTTGTCTGGGAAATTTTTGATCTCTCCTTCCATTTTGAATGATAACCTTGTGAGGTAGAGTATTCTTGGCTAAGTTTTTTCCTTTTAGCACTTTAAATATATCGTGCCACTCTCTTCTAGCCTGTAAGGTTTCTGCTGTTAAGTCAGCTGATAGCCTTATTGGGTTTCCTTTGTATGCAACTTGTCTTTCTCTGGCGGCTTTTAGGATTCTCTCTTTATCTTTAATTCTAGACATTTTGATTATGACGTGTCTTAGTGTGTGCCTCTTTGGGTTTATCTTATTTGGGACTCTCTGTGCTTCCTGCACCTGGATGTCTGCTTGCTTCCTTAGGTTAGGGAAGTTTTCATCTATTATTTCTTGAAATATGCTCTCTGCCCCTTTGTCTCACTCTTCTCCTTCCAGGACACCTATAACATGGATGTTAGTGCGCTTGATGTTGTCCCAGAGGTCCCTTAGACTGTCCTCACTCTTTTAAATTCTTTTCTCTTTTACGTATTCAACTTGGGTAATTTCTTCTACTCTTTTGTCCAGCTCGCAGATCCGTTCTTCTGTATCCTCTACTCTGCTTTTGAGTCCCTCTAGTGAATTTTTCATTTCCAGTGTTGTATTCTTCATTTCTGATTGGTTCTTTTTAAATCTTCCATTTCTTTGTTGACATTGTCACTGAGTTCAGCTATTCTTCTCCCCAGATCAGTGAGCATCCTTAACACTCTTTGTTTGAACTCTCTGTCAGGTTGGTTCCCCATTTCTGTTTCACTTTCTTCCTTTTCTGAGATTTTGTCCTGTTCCCTTACTTGGAATGTATTCCTTTGTCTCCTCACTTTGCCTCTTTCCCAGTGCTTCTGTCTGTGTATTAGGTAGGTCAGCTATGTCTCCTGCTCTTGGATAGGTGACCTTATACAAGTGATGCCTTACGAGGCCTGCAACGTGCTTCCCTCAGTTCTCAATGTTCCAGAGGTGACCCCTATGTGGGCTATGTGTGTCCTTCTGCTGTGGCCTGTTTGCTCTCCCTGTAGGTGCCCTGGGAGGCTGAGTTACGTTCCTGGCTAGCTGTTGTAATGCTCAGCTGCTTGTAGTTTTTGTGGGCCCTTCAGTCTCTTTATCAGATGTGGGGAGCCCCAGCACAGTTGACTGCAAGTTCTAATACAACATTTGTGTTTCAGCATTTCTTTTAAGTGAGTAGGCCCCCAGCGTGGCAGGTTGCTAGGTTCAGGGGCTTACAAATACTATAAGCCTCCAGCCTTTAGGTCTCTTGTGAGCTCTCTGAGGATTGCTGCTGGGTGGGGCTGGCCTCAGGCATGGAAGCACCCCATTGTTTCAGGCCTTGGAAGGTGGTGAAAACCCCCCATGTGGGTCTTTGAGAAGCACAAGTCTTCTGCAGCTGACAAGCCCTGCCACCCACAGGTCCACACACATCATCAACACAGTCCTGCCCCATGTGCACGCCCCGACCTCCTGAAGTGGACCCAGTCTCTCCATGGCCGGAGCCACACACACTCCACCACTGCCCCACACTCTCCACCCGCTCCTTGTGCACACCCTGCCCCACTGAAGTGGGCTCAGTTGCCAGGCTGCAGAGAATCCAGTCACCAATCTATGCAGGCCCACAAGTTGCCTGAGGGCTTGTTGTTGGGTGGGGCCAGTCTCTAGGGTGGGCTGCCTGCCCTGACTGAGCTGGATTAAATTGTTGCTCTAGTGGGTGGGGCAGACCTGGGCTAGCAGGCCCCAGGGAGAACTCCAATGGCGTCTGCGTCAGCACGCCCACACCAGGCCACAACAATAGCCGCTGCCAATGTCCCAGTCCCTGGAGAGGTCTCACCTCTCACCGAGATGCACTCAGGGCCTATCAGGTGACTCTCTTTTCACCAAAGCACTGTGCACCTTTCTTTCTGGTGATTTTAGGTTGCTTTCTGAAACGGGTGAGTTTGCGTGTGGGCCCTTTAAGAGCCGGTTTTAATTTCTTTGTGAACCAGCTTTTCTGGGGGTACTCCCCAATGTTTTAGTAGAAGGCAAAGTCAGATATTATGCCACTTGTCTCGATTGTGCTGGGTCCACAAAATGCCCACAGTGGGTACGCTCCCTGGCTCAGGGCCCTGCTCCTCCAGGGAGGGCTGTGTACCTTTGGGCCACTCCCCGGAGGTCGTGTGACACTGTGCCTTGTGAAGGCAGCGTGTTTCCTCTTCAGAAGGGATTTTCTGCCTCTTCCACCTCAATCAGGATTGTCCTTTGTTGCAGGAGTTCCTCCTATCCAGCTTTCAGTTCTCCTTCAGGGGTAATTTTTCCAAGAGTAGTTGTAAAGTGCCTGTGTCCGCAGGAGGAGGTGAGTTCAGAGTCTTCTTATGCCACCATCTTGACTTCTCCCCCGGTATATACAGTTTTTAAAGCCACTCTATTAAGTGTGCAGCGGTTTTGATTTACCTTTTTTTAATTGCTAATCATGTTGAATATTCTTCATATGCTTATTTGTCATCTGTAAATCTTCCTTAGCGAAGTGTTAATTCAAATATTTTGGCCATTTTTATCGGATTGTTTGTTTTCTTACTATTTAATTTTCAGAGCTCTTTATCAATTCTGGATAGAAGTCCTTTATGAGATGTCTTCTTATCAAATATTTTCTCATAGTATCTGACTTGTCATTTCATTCTCTTAGAGTAGTGTCTTTTTGAAGATCATAATTTAAAAATTTTGGTAAAGTCTGATTTATCAATTTTTTTCTCATATGGATTGTACTTTGGTGTCATATGTAAGTAATCTTTGCCTAACTGAAAACCACAAAAGTTTTCTTCTAAAAGCGTTATAGTTTTAGGTTTTATATTTAGTTTTATGATCTAAGTTAACTTTTGTACATAGTGTGAGTTTTAGAGCCAAGTTAAATTTTTTAAAATGTGGATATTCAGTTGTTCCTGCATCATTTGTTGAAAAGACTAACCTTTCTTCACTGAATTCCATTTGCACTTTTGTGAAATATCAATTGTCCATGTATGTGTGATTTACTTCTAGACTCTCTCTTCTATTCCATTGCTCCATTTGTCTATTTTTTCACTAACACTTCACTATCTTGATTCATATACCTTTATAATAAGTCAAGAAGTATGTTTTCTGACTTCTTGCTTTATCAAAATTATTTGGGCTATTCAAATTTCTTTGCATTTCCATATGAATTTTAGAATCTGCTTGTCAATTTCTACAGCAAAGACTGCTGGATGGGATGCTTATTGGGATTGTAGTGAATCCATTAATCAATTTGAGGAGAACTGAGACCTTAACTATATTGAGTGTTCTGATTGATGGATATCAATCATAGATCTAAAATCTATATCATCTGATATCATTTATAGTCATTCCATCTTTCTCTTGATTAGTGTTAGCATAGTATATTGTTTCCATCCTTTCACTTGTACTTTTTTGGTGTGTCTTTATATTTACAATGGATTTCTCATGGGCAGCATATAGTTGAGTCTTACTTTTTTATCCAAACTTTCAGTCTCTGGCTATGGAGTGTTTAGATCACTTATATTTGATGTGCTTATTGATGTGGTTGGGTTTAAATCTATCATCTTGCTATTTGATCCCTCTGTTCTTTGTTCTTCTTTTCTCCTTGTCTTCCTTCTTTTGAATTAATTGGGTATGTTTTATGATTCCATTTTATATCCTTTGTAAGTTTATTACCTATTAGCCTTTATTGTGTTATTTATTGATTGCTTTAGGGTTTTAAATACACACTTTTAACTTACCACAGTGTATTTTCAAGTTATATTATATCACTTCATATATGGATTAAGAACATTATCTCGGTATACTTTTATATCTTCAATCTCAACCTTTGTGCTATTATTGTCATACATTTTACTTCTATAAATATTGTATTTCAAGTTCTTTGGATAAATACGCAACAGTGGAATAGCTGTATCATATCGTAGTTCTATCCTTGATTTTTTGAGGAATCTCCATACTGTTTTCCATGGTGGCTGCACCAGTTTGCACTCCCACCAGCAGTGTATGAGAGTTCCCTTCTCTCCACATCCTCTCCAACACATGTTGTTTCCTGTCTTGTTAATTATAGCCATTCTGACGGGCGTGAGGTGATATCTCTTTGTAGTTTTGATTTGCATTTCCCTGATAGTTAGTGATTTTGAACATCTTTTCATGTGTCTGTTGGCCATCTGTATATCTTCTTTGGAGAAATGTTTGTTCAGGTCTTTTGCCCATTTTTTAATTGGGTTGGTAGTTTTTTTGTTGTTGAGATGCATGAGCTCTTTATATATTTTGGAGATTAAGCTGTTATCAGAAGTATGGTTTGCAAATATCTTCTCCCAATTGTTAGGTTGTCTTTTCGTTTTGTTGATGGTTTCCTTTGCTTTGCAGAATCTTTGGGGTAGGGAGGAGGGTGAAAGGGATAATTCGGTACATGTGTGTGGTGATGGGTTGTAATTAGTATTTTGGTGGTGAACATGATGTAATCTATGCAGAAATATAAGTACAATGATGTACACCTGAAATTTTTACAATGTCATAAACCAATGTTACTGCAATAAACAAAAAATTAAAAAAAATATATTGTAAAATGCCAAATATTTTTTAAAACAATTAATTTTTAAGACACTTATAATAGAAAAAAATTATTTACTAATGTAATTACCATTTCTGGTACACTTTATTGCTTTGTGTAGATCCAGATTTCCATCTGGAATCATATTCCTTCTTCCTGAAGGACTTCCTGCAACATATCTTGTAGCAGAATTCTGCTAGTAATGACTACTTTCAACTTTGTAAATCTGAAAACCTGTTTATTTCACATTTGCTTTTAAAAGATACTTCACTGAGTTATATGTCTAGGTTAAATTTATTTTTCTTTCATTAATTTAAAGATGTAGCTCTATTGTCATCTAACTTGTATTGTTTTCAATGATAAATCTGATATCATCACTTTCTTATTACTTTGTACATCATACACTTTTTCTCATGTTTTAAAAATGTTCTCTATCGCTAGTTTTAAGCAATTTGTTTATGACATGACTTGCTGTAGTTTTTGTCATGGTTAACATGCTTTGAGTTCATTGGTATGTGGATTTATTATTTTCATCAGATTTAGAAAATTCCGAGGCAATTATTACTTCAAATATGACTTCAAATAATTTCTTCCCTTCCCTCTCTTTTAAGGACTCCAATTAAACCCATATTATGCCACTTGAAGTCATCTCACATCTCATGAACCCTCTCTTTCCCCCATTTTTCTCTCTTCATTCATTTTAGATAGTTCTATTGCTCTGGTCTTCAAGGTCACTAATCTTTTCTTTTGTAGTGTCTAATCTGCTGTTAATACCATCCATATTATTTCCCATCTCAGAAGCTGTATTTTTCATCTACAGAAGTTGGATTTGGGTCTTTTTATATATCATCTATGGCTCTACTTAACACATTCAATTGTATCCTCAGTCTTTGGCACATACAGAATGCAATTATAAAAATTCTTTTAATGTACTTGTCTACCAATTCTATCATCACTAAAATTTCAGGGTCAATTTTATTTCTCTCCTCACTTGAATAATATGTTCCTCCTTCTTCGCATGACTGGAATTTTTCACTGGATGCCAAACACTGATAAATTTACCTTATTAGGTGCCCAATATTCTTATATTCCTATAAATATTCTTATGCCTTGTTCTAGAATGTGGTTATTGTTCATGCAATTAGCTTGATTCTTTCAGGTCCTGTTTTTAAGCTTTACTAGTTGGAATCAAAGTAGCCTGTAGTCTAGGGCTAATTTTGCCCCACTACAGAGGCAAAGCCCTCTGAATATTTTTACCAATGCCTGTGAATTATGAGGGTTTCCACTCTATCTGGTGGGAACACAAAATATTCCTTGTCCTGTTTGAGCTGTAGGTATTGTTCCCTTTAATCATTTTACGTAACTCTTCTCTCTGCCAGGGGGAGATTGCCTACACACACGATGATCGTTTCTCGGCTAAAGACTAAAGTAGGACCATCTATAGGTACCTGGAGTTGTCTCTTTGCAGTTAACTTTTCCTGCTCTCTCACCTCTAGCTTTGGCTTTGACTCCTGATTCTGTCTTCTTAGGTCTTGGAGATGGTTGGGCTCTACCTGGGCACTCTCTCCTTCTGTAGAGGCCTGGAAACTTTCCAAACAGCAAGGTGAGGTAACCTTAGGGCTCACATAATTTATTTCTTATATCTCAGGTATCAATATTTTTTGATATCTGATAGACAATGCTTAAAAAAACATTTTTTCATATATTTTGTCTGGTTTTATAGGTGTTTCAGGAGAAAAGGTTGGTCAAGTACCCATTACACAATTTTTATCCAAAGTGTAAGTTGCCACACAATTATTTTTTCTAATTAAACTGTTATTTTGATATAATTATAGATTCATGTGCAGTTATAAGAGATCCTGTGTATCCATTACCCAGTTTTCCCAATGGTAGCATCTTACAAAAATTACAGTTGGGATATTGACGTTGATACAGTCAAATTACAGAACAGTTTCATTGCCGCACGGATCCCTCATGCTGCTCTTTTACAGTTACACCCAACTCACTCCCCAGCCCCATTCCTGACCACTGGCAATGACAAAATTTTTCTCCATTTTTAAAATTTTGTCATTTCAAGAATGTTACATAAATGGAATCATACAGTTTGTGACATTTTTGGATTGCTTTTTTGCATTCAACATAATTCCCTCAAGATTTATCCAAGTTTTTATTTATATCAATAGTTCTTTCCTTTTTTTGCTGAGTAATATTCCATGGTAAGTGTATACCACATTTGTTTCATCGTTTTCCCATTGAAGGATGGATATTTGGATTATTTCCAATTTTTGGTACTATAAATAAAGCTGCTATAAACATTAGAGTGCAGATTTTTTTGTTAACATGAGTGTTCATTTATCCAGGATAAATGAAAGGGTACATACAATTGATGTGTTATATGGTAGTTGAACACTCAGTATCATAAAAGCTTTCAAATTTTTTTCCAGAGAGGCAGTATCATTTTACATTCCTGATAGCAGCATATAGAGTTTCTCTGCATACTTACCAGCATTTAATATTATCGCTTTAAAAACATAACCATTCTGTTATGTGTGTGGTGATATCATATTGTTTTGTTAATTCACATTTTTCTAGTGGCTTATCTTTTCATGTGCTTATTTGCCATCTCTAATCCTATTTACTGAAATGTCTGCCCATTTTCTAACTGAATTGTTTCTTTGCTACTATTGAGTTTTAAGACTCCTTTATATATTCTAGATATTAGCCTCTTATCAGATATGTGGTGTTAAAATATTTTCTCCCAGTGTATAACTTATCCTTTCATCCTCTTAATAGTGTCTTTATCAGAACAAAAGTTTTAAATTTTGATAATTGCTCATTTTTCATTTTTTTGATTTTGTAGATTGTGCTATTGGTTTCAAGTCTAACCAACTTTGCCTAGACCTAGATCCTGACTTCTTTTCCTCTGTTGTTTTTCTAAAAATTTTATAGCTTTACATTTTATATTTAAGTACATGATCCATTTTGAGTTAATTTTTGAATAAGTGTAAGATTTAGAGTAATTTTTGCTTCTTTGCCTGTGGATGTTCAATTGCTCCAGGACCATGTGTTGAAAAACATTATCCTTTTCTCATTGAATTGCTTTTGCTTATCAGTACTCAATTGACTATATTTGTGTGGGTCTATTTCTGGGTTCTTCATTCCATTCCATTGATCTATGTGTCTATCTCATTGCCAATACCAAACGGTCTTAATTATTCTAACTGTGTATTCGGTATTAATATCAGTAGAGTGATTAAGGTATTTTAGTTCCTTTGCTTTCCATTTGAATTCAAAATAAGCTTCTCTACATCTGCAAAAACATGCTTGGATTTTGATGGGAAATCAATTAAACTTATAGATCAATTTAGGGAGAATTGATATCTTTACTGTGTTGAGACCTCTAGTCCATGAACACAGAATATCTTTTCAAATGTTTACATCTTCTTTGATTTCTTTCATCAGCATTTTGTAATGTTCAGCATACAGAATCTGTACATGTTTTGTTAAATGTATACCTACATATTTCATTTACTTTGGAGTGAATATAAATGATATACATATTTTAAAATTTTGGTTTCTACATGTTTATTGTTAGTACATCAAAAATTGATTGATTGATTTTTGCATGTTGATCTTTTATCCTGAAATATTGTTGAACTCACTGATTGTCTCTAGAAGTTTTTTGGTAGATTGATTGGGAATTTTTACGTAGATAACCATATCATCTGCAGAGAGGGCCAGTTTTCTTTCTTCCTTTCCAATCCCTAAGCCTTTTATATCTTTTCCTCGCTTCGTGTTGAATAAGAGTGGTGAGAGCAAACAATCTTGCCTTGTTCCAATCTTAGAGGATGTCTTAGTCAGTTCAATGGTATAACAGCATACCATAGATAGGGTGACCTATAAACAACAGAAATTTATTTCTCATATTCTGGGGCCTGGAAAGTCCAAGATCAAGATGCCAGTAGATTCAGAGTCTGGCAAGGGCCTGCTTCCTGGTTCATGGATGGCCCTTTTCTCCCTGTGTCCTTACATGACAAAAGGGGCAAGGGAGTCCCCTGGGATTTCTTTTATAAGGGCACTAATCCCATTCATGATGGCTCAACCGTCATGACCTAATCACCTCCCAAAGGCCCCACCTGCAAATACCATCACACTGGGGATTAGATTTCACCATATGAATTTAGAGAGTACATAAACATTCAGTCTATAGCAGAGGGAGAGTATTGTCTTTCACTATTAAATATGAAGTTAGCTGTAAGTTTTTTGTAGATGCTCTTTATCAAATTGAAGGTATTACCTTTGTTTCCTGGTTTGCTGCAAGTTTTTATCATGATTGAGTATTGGATTTTATCAAATGAGTTTTATGCATCAATTGATATGATTATATAATTTTTCTTCTTTAGCTTGTTGATATGGTATATTACATTGATTAATTTTCAAATGTTGAACCAGTATTGTATAATTTAGATAAATTCCACTTTGTTATGTTGCATAAATCTTTTTACACATGGTTGGATTCAGTTTGCTAGTATAGTGTTGAGGATTTTTGCATCTAAGTTCATGAGAGATATTGATCTGTGTTTTTTGTTTTTACTGTATTTGTCTTGTTTTGATAGCAGGGTAACACTAGTCTTATAAAATGAATAAGAAAGTATTCTCTCTTTTTCTATTTTCTGAAAAAGATTGTGTAATATTGGTTTTAATTTTTCTTTAAATGTTTGATAGAATTCTCCAGGAAAACAATCTAGAGATTTTTCTGTGTGAGTGTGCTTTTAAGTTTTAAGTAAAATTTATTTAATGGTTATGGGAGTATTCTGAGTGTAGATTTCATCTTGATTGAGGTTTTTATTTTGTGGTTTTTGAGAAGTTGGTTTATTTCTTTTAAGTAGTTGAATTTATGAGCATAAAATTGTTCATAGTATTCTCTTATTATCCTTTCATTGGCTGAAGGATCTATAGTGATATTGCTGTTTTGTTCTTGATGTTGGTGATTTGTGTCTTTCTTTTTATCTTCCTCATTCTTGCTAGAACTTTATCAATTTTATTGGTTTTTTTCTTTTTTCTTTTTTGCTAAGGAAGATTTGCCCTGAGCTAACATCTGTTGCCAATCTTCCTCTTTTTGCTTGAGGAAGATTCACCCTGAGCTAACGTCTATGCCAGTCTTCCTCTATTTTGTATGTGGATCACTGCCACAGCATGGTTGCCAATGAGTGGTGTAGGTCTGCTCCTGGGAACTGAACCCGGGTCGCTGAAGCAGAAGGCACCAAACTTAACCAATAGGCCATGGGGCTAGCCTTCAGTTTTTTTTTGATTTTTTAAAAAGAATTTGCTTTTCTTTCATTGATTTTCTCTATACTTTTCCTATTTTCAATTTCACTGATTCATACTCTTTATTATTTCCTTCCTTCTATTTGTTTTGGGTTTACTTCACTCTTTTTCTAGTTTCTTGAGGTAGGGAATTAGATTATAAATATGGAAAATTTTCTCTTTTCTAATGAAAGCATTTTAGTCCTAAAAATTTACATCTTATCTCTGCTTTAGCTGTGGCTAACATATTTTATAGGTTGTATTTTAATTTTCATTTAGTTCTCTTTTTATTTCCGTTGAGACTTCTTATTTGATCCATAGCTGATTTAGACGTATTTGTGCTTAGTTTCTAAAGGCCTGGAGATTTTCCCATTGTCTTTCTGTTACTGATTGCTAATTTGATTCCCTTATGGTCAGAGAACATACTGTGTATAATTACAATTCTTTTAAATTTGTTGAAATTTGTTTTATATTCCAGGATTACAGTGTATCATGGTGAATGTTCCATGGACACTTGAAAAAAATTTGTCTTCTGCTGTTGTTGGGTGAAGTGTTCCATAAATGTTAATTAGAACCTGTTGATGTTGTGTTGTTCTGTTCCTATATATCCTTGTTTATTTTCTGTGTAATATTTATATCAACTGTTGTGAGTAGAGTACTGAAGTACTCAAATACAATTTGGTATTTATCTGTTTATACTTTCAGCTTGATCAGTTTTTGCTTCATGTATTTTAAGTCTGTTGTTTAGTGTATACTTACTTATGATTGTTATTTCTTCCAGGTAGATTCATCACTTTATCATTATGTAATATCCCTCTTTATCTCTACTAATTTTCTTTTCTCTAAAGTCTACTCTAATATTAATATAGCCACTCTTTCTCTTTTTTGATTGTTGATTTCCTGGTATATTATTTTCATCACTTAACTTCCAACCTACCTATGTCATTGTAGTTGAAGTGAGTTTCTTGTTGACAGCATATTGTTGGATCATAGTTTATTTTTTGTTTTTGTTTGTTTGTTTTTAAAAATATTATAATACCCTTTATTTTGATACTTTCATTTACAAAGCAAGCAGATAATGCATATATTGGAAGTCTTTCCATTTCAAGTAATAGAAAATCCAACTCATTCCAACATTTTTTCCAGTGTTGTTGAGATATAGTTGACATACAGCACTGTATAATTTTAAGGTATACAGCATAATGATTTCATATACATATATTGTGAAATGATTACCACAATATGTTTAGTTAACATCCCTAATCTCATATAGATACAAAAAAAAAAGAAATACATGCTTTTTTCTTTGTGATGAGAACTCACGATCTATTCTCTTAACAACTGTCATATGTACCATCCAGCAATGTTAACCATAGTCATCATGTTGTACACTACATCTTTAATACTTATTTATCTTATAACTGGAGATTTGTACATTTTGACTACCTTCATCCAAATCCCCAACACCCCATCCCATTACCTCTGGTAACCACGAATCTGCTATCTTTTTCTTTGTTGGTTTTTTTTCTTAGATTCTACATATAGGTGAGATCATACAGTATTTGTCTTTATCTGAAATATTTCATTTATCATAATGCACTCAAGGTTCATCCATGTTGTTGCAAATGGCAGGATTTCCTTCTTTTTTATGGCTGAATAATATTCTATTATATATATATGTATATATACCACAAATTCCTCAACCATTCATCCATTGATGGCTACTTAGGTTGTTTCCATGTCTTGGCTATTGTAAATATTGCTGCTATGAATGTGGAGGTGCAGATATCCTTTTGACATAGTGTTTTTATTTCCTTCAGGTATATTCCTAGAAGTGGAATTGCTGGATCGTATGGTAGTCCTATTTTTAATTTTGTGAGGGATCTCTATATTGTTTTCCATTGTGGCTGTACCAACTTACAATCATACCAACAGTGCACAAGAGTTCCCTTTTCTCCACATCCTCACCATAGCTTATTTCATCTCTTTTTAATGATGGCCAATCTAACAGGCATAAGGTGATATTTCATTGTGGTTTTGATTGTCGTTTCCCTAATAATTAGTGATGTTGAGCATGTTTTCATGTACTTGTTGGTTATTTGTATATCTTTTTTGGAAAACGTCTATTCAGGTCCTTTTCCTGTTTTTAAATTGGATTATTTGTTTTTTGCTACTGAGTTGCATTAATTCTTTATATATTTTGGAGATTAACCCCTTATCAGATATATGGTGTTTGAAAATATTGTTTTCTATTCCATAGGTTGTCTTTTCATTTTGTTGATCGTTTCTTTTGCTGTGCATGGTCTTCTGTCTTGTTTTGTTTTTAAATCCATCTGCTAATCTCTTTCTTTTCCTTGATGTATTTAGATCATTTACATTTAAGGTAATTATTATTATGTTTAGGCTTAAGTTTATAGTGTTGTCATTTGTTTTCTTCTTGTTTTCTCTGTTTCTTATTTTTCTGTTTCTATTTTCTTACCTCCCTGTGGGTTATTTTAATATTTGGGGGGATTTCATCTCAATTTATTTATAGTGTTTTAGAGTACAATGTTTTCTATAGTTTTATTAGTGTTGCTTTAGGTCTTACAATATGTATGTGTAACTTACAATGATTTACTGGTATTAATACTTCACCAATTTGAATAAAATGACAAAACTTTACTTACATTTAGGTCTCCTTACACTACTCACTTTTTAAATATAATTGTCATGAGTATTTCTTCCACATATATTAAGCACCACATCACATAGAGCTATAATTTTTAGTTCAGTCATCAAATAGTATTAAAGAAACATTACATTTATCCCTATTTTTACCCATTAAGATGTTCTTCTTTATTTTCTGAGGTTTCAAACCTTCTTCTGTTACCATTTCATTTCTGTTTAAAGAACTTTCTTTAGCCATTCTTTAAGGGCAGACTTTCCAGCAACACACTGTTTTAGTTTTCCTTTGTATAAGAATGTCTTTATTATCCTTTTATTCATAAAGGGTATTATCCCCAGATATAAAATTTTTAGCTGACAGTTCTTTTCTTTCTGTCCTTGAAAAATGTTTTGCCCCTTGTTTTTGGCCTCCATGGTTTCAGATGAGAAATTCAATATCATTGTATTCTCTCTGGCTTCTTTGGATATCTTTCTTTCTTTAGTTTTCAAAAGCTTAATTATGATATGTTTTGGTATGAAGTTATTAGAGTTGATCATTTTGGGGACTCATTTAACATCTTCAATATGTAATTTATGTCTTTCACAAAATTTGGGGAGTTTTCAGCTATTATTTCTTTGAATACCTTTTTAGTCCTGCTCTCCTCTCCTTTGGGACTCCAATGATATGAATGTTGAATCTTTTGTTATCATCCCACAGGTCACTAAGACTATTCATTTTTTTCAGTCTATTTTTTCTCTTTTATTCAGATTGGGTAAGTTCTATTAAACTATTTGCAAATTCACTGATTCTATCCTTTATCATCTTGCCTCTACTATTGAGCCCATCCAGTGAGATATTATTCCAATTATTGCATTTCCATTTCTAAAATTTCTATTTTATTCTATTATGTAACCTCTATTTCTTTATTTGGATTCTCTTTATTTTCTTTTGTTTCAAGAGAATTCTTAGTTGCTTGTTCAAGCATTTTTATTATGGCTACTTTAAATCCTTGTCAGATAATTCCAACATCTGATTCATCATGGTGTTGGCATCTGTTTATTGTCTATTTATCATTCATTTTGTAGTTTTCTGGTTCTTGATATGATCTGAATGATTTTCAGTTGTATCCTGGACATCTTACATTTTATGAGACCTTGTATTCTATTTAATCTTAATTTTTAGTAAGCTTGCCCCCCATTGAGAAGTAGTGTAAAGCCAAGCGAGTGTGTATGTTCAACTTCTATCACAAATTCACCAATACCACCCAGGCAAATGTGGGGCACTGACTCACACTTCCTTATTGCAGTTGGGTGACATGAAAACTCAGCTCCACACTGGGCCTCAATGACACCAGAAAGGAGGACAGGATTGTCAACTAGCTCTGCTGTGTACATCCTTGTTCACTTTTGTTGCTGCTAGGTGGGTGTGGAGGTTCAGCCCCCCACTGAACCTCATTGACACCATGTGTGGGGAGAGAAAGAATGCTTACTAACCCTGACTTGCACTGTCTTTTTCAGTGTTGCTGATGACAGGTGGGATTGGAGACTCAGCTCCAGCGTACCATGACAGATGAATTGGAGCACTGCCTGCTTTTGCAGAGCGTGAGGATGGAAGATTAGCTGCCTGCTAGTCCTCTACCTGGCTGAGGAATCACAGTGCCACCTGCTTCTGCCAGGTGGGGCATGTATTAACTTCCTGGCCAGCCCTATTGACACCATCATGTGAGGAATTTAGAGAGTGTAGCTGATTCATGGGTTGGGTGTGTAAGATAGACAATCCACTTCCTGCTTGTCCCACTGAGATTATGGGAGAGGAGTGTGGTCTTTGGTGTTTCATTGAAGTAGGGTGGGTATTGTCAAAAATTTTTTCTATTATTAAGTTGCCTTTATCCAGGATCTGGCCAGGAGGAATAGGTTTTCATTGGAGCTTCGATTTATTTATTTATTTTTGTCTGTATCTGTTGGTGTTTTCGAGTTGGAGGCTTCTACAATGCACTGTCTGGGACATATGGGAGGCAATAAGGAAATCAAGCTACCTTGCTTGCTGTGTTCTTCTAATCCCAAGGTCCGTAGCCCATCTGTTTTCTCCTTTCCAACTTTCAGAATTTTCTTTTCTTGTTTGCTATGTTTTCTCCAAGGTTTTTTTTAGTTGTAAGTAGAGAAGGGGATGATCATTCTCATTAAATCTTTCAATATGAATGTGCAAAAAATGATATAAAATCAGTGATTGCCTATCACTTTTTTAACATTAAAAATAAACTTAGAACCCTGACTTAAAGTAGGTAGAGAAACACACACTGCTGGTGATATTATACACTACTACAATGATTTTGGAGTAAATATCTTTCAAAGTTTAAAAGTATCTTTCATAGCTATTACTATTATAATGGTTTTAATTTCATTACAATCGATGTATTTATATATTACCTTTGCTTCTACTCTGTATTAAAAATGTTTAAAAAGAAAAAAAATAAGATATTTGTATCTAATGTTTAACCCATAGGCATCCATGAAATGTATTGATTTTAGAATCAGTAGTTTTATCTTTTCAACTTTTTTTTCCATTGTGTTTCACTTTTTTCAATTAACACGTACTTTTCATAAATTAAAATAAACAAATATTAACTGTACAGCTCGATGTCATTTTACATAATATATATATATATAAACATAACCTATAACTACCACACAGTTAAAGATATAGAATATTTTTCCCAGCATAGAAACTTTTCTTGTGCCCTTTTCTAATCAGTAACCATGCCTCCTGAGCCAACAGATTCTCTTACTTGTATCAATTATAATAATTTTGTCTGATCATGAACTTCATATAAACGGAATTATACAGCACATACCCTTTTGTGTATCATCTCTTTCAATAAGCATATATGTTAGATTCACCCATGTTGAATTTATTAGTAATTCTTTCCTTTTTATTGTTGCATAATACTCCACTGTATGAATCTAACATATACTTTAAGAGGATTGAGGGAGTGACCTTATCAAGATGGCAACGTAGGTTGTTTCCGACTTCAGTCCCACTTACAAGAATATCAACTAACAATTATCTGTAGACAAGACACCATTGTGAAAGCCCCAGAACCCAGGAGTGAGACTGAAGCACACCCCTGGACCAGAGAGACCAAAAAAGACCACATTGGAAGAGTCAGAAGAGCAGCTTCACTTTGACCACATTACCCCTCCCTGAGGCCAGCACAGTGTCACACAGACAGGGATCCCCTGACTTATGGTTTCGCCAGTGGGGAAAAAGAAGAGAACCCAAGATGGACATCCAGCTTTCCCAGCATTGTAGGACACTTCCTGGGAGGCCCACTCTGGTCCCATCTCATGGGATCACTGGGGGAACCTGTGGAGTTTGACCACTGGGGATCACATAGGGATGGAGTAGGGGGCGGGGCTTACAGAAGCCAGCATTCAGATTTGGTGGGCCATATTCCAGGTTGCAGTAGCACCTGAGCAGAGATCCCAGTCAGCCACTCTGCCCATCTGCAGAGTTGAGCCTGTAGCCTCCTCTAGCCAGGGAGCTCAGTTGGCAGTTCTGCCTGATTTGGATCCTCAACCAACAGGCCATATGAGCTATAAAGCCCATTCCAAGGCCCTGCAGGGGGGCAAATTGGCACAGTCTAAGGCCTCATCCAACCGTGAAGCCTGGCTTGAGGCCCCAGTTGAATGTGGAGTCCAGCCATTGGCACTATCTATTTGGTTGGGGAGCACATCTGGAGGCCCCACCCAACCAGAGGTGATTGCAGAGACAAGCTAGTGGCCCCACGTGACTGTGGAGCACAGCTAGTAGCCCTGCCCAACCAGGGAGCTCACTCTGAAGCCCTGCTTGAACAAGGAGCCAAGCCAACAAGCATATCCAATCATGGAGCTCAGGCAGCAGCAAACCCCACCCCCCACAAAGCACAAGTTGTGGCCTCAACCAACTAGAGACCCTTAAAGCAAGCCCTGCCTACACTTGAATGCTACCAGCTCACCTGCACAGTACTCCAAGCTGAGCTGACTGGTGAGGCTCTTTCCCTGCCAAAGTGAACCTATTAACTCTGGAAGAGGAAACTGCTTATTCAAATGTGCAGATACCAATGCAAGGGTACAAGGATCACGAAGAATCAGATAAAAATGACACCACTAAAGGTCGCTAATAAAGCTGCAATAACTGACCCTAAAGAAATGGAGATTTATGAGCTGTCTGACAAAAAATTCAGAATAATCCTCTTAAAGAAGTTCAGCAAACTACAAGAACACATAGACAGCAAGTGAGGAAACAAGGATCTACAAAACAGTCAGAAAACAATTAACAAAATGGTATTAGTAAGTTCTGGAAAATGTTCTGGAACTAGATAATGGTGATGGTTGCACAATACTTTGAATGTACTAAAGCCACTGAATTGTACACTTCAAAATGGTCAAAATGTTGAATTTTATGCTATATGAATTTTACACCCCTCTAAAAAATTCCTCATTTATATCATGCTTTTTAACTCTGCCACCACTGCATTTTCATTGAAAAGGATATGCCTATTAAAAAAACTAGCCTGCACTTCTCCAATTAAAAGCCTTATTGGATTCTCAATTTAGAAAGTGTAATCCAATCATCACTTTTGCCCATAGATTTAAAAATATATGCAGAAGGGAAAATCCTGATGATGAATTGCTTCAAAATAATAGCACTTACCTTAATTCCATCCCCAAATACAACCATGACCCCAATGTGGCAGTTCCTTCTTTCTCTCCTTTACCCCAATGCTAGAAACTTCCGGCTATTACTTTGATACTTCTTGTGAGCTGCGGCCTTTGGAAAAGCAGAGGTCCTTCACAGGAATATTTTCTAAAAATAAGATTTAGCAAATCCTTTTGTTATAACAAAGACTAAGTTCTTAATATTCCTTTTAAAAATATAATTCTTGGTTCTTGATGTACCTTTACTTCACTACATGAATTTTACAATACTTTGTCAAATGTTGAAAGTAAGAAACCACAAGAAAGCAACATATGCTTTATGCTTTATTAACTCACAATTAAAGCTTTTAAATACACAAAACAGTGAGTGATAAAACTATAAAAAGTTGATGTGATCATTTTGAGAGATTATAACATACTTTTCTCAGAAAATAAGAAACATGACAAATGAAGTTATGTAAGAATACAGATGAGTAGAAAACACAAATATCAAGTATGATCTAATAGAAATATATAGAACTTTGTATCAAGAAGAAAGAGAATTCACATTTTACACACATATATTAAAACATTGACAAAATTTGACAAGACATTTAGAAAATATACCCCAAAATATCAAAGGTTTTATATCATCCAGACTACCATTGTTGAACATAACATGTAAATCAATCATCAGCAAACAAATGCATTCATTTAAAACTGCATATCTGGAAATGTAACAAAATAATATTTTAAATACAGAGAAAATAAATATAAATATTTATATAAATATAAATACAGAGAATATAAATATAAATGGGAAATATATAGGAAACATGGTCTGTAGACCAAGTGATCATGAATTGGAACAATTTCAAAGAACAATTAGACATATAACTTCCAAAAAAGAGTTCAATGAAGAAAAAAAAAATTCCCAGAGAGAATGTGAAAATTTGCTCAACATTAATAATAATCGAAAAACATGTATATTAAAACAACAATGAGAGCCAGCCCTGATGGCCTAGTGGTTAAAGTTTGGCATGCTCCCCTTTGGCAACCCCGGGTTCGGTTCCAGGGTGCAGAAACACATCACTTGTCTGTCAGTAGCCACGCTGTGGTGGCAGCTCACAAAGAAGAACTAGAAAGACTTACAACTAGAATATAAAACTGTGTACTGGTGCTTTGGGGAGGAAAAAAAGAGAGAGAGAGAGGAAGATTGGCATCAGATGTTAGCTCAGGGTGAATCTTTCTCAGCAAAGAAAGAAAAGAAAAGACCCTCTGATTCCAAAACACACACACACACAGCAATGACATACTACATAGCATCCATTAGGTTTCAAAATTTTATTTAAAATTTCATAATATTACATCTTGATGAGGATGTGGAGAAACGAGTACATGCATAATCTGCATAACGTAAGTTTGGAACTTAATAGACAGAGCACCTTGAAAGGAAAATCAGCTGTCTCTACAGAAACTTAAAATTAGCCTACCTAGGATTTCTCTTTTTGAAAATGACAAACTAGCTTCTCTCACACTAAATCTCTTCAGAAAAATGCATAGGGAAACAGAAGAAAGTAGGAAAACTACTTGCTTGAAGGTATAAGCAAACTAGTGAGGCAGCCAAAACTGCAGGAGACAAGAATCCCACAAGAAAGAAAGCAAAGTGGTGAGACCAAAATTTGGCAGGGTGTTTCCCCATAAGACTTTTGCTGATTTTGAAAGCCACATCTGAGAGGGTTTGGAGATGAGCAGAGCTTCCAGCAGCATCATGGGGCTTGAGGAACAAAAATTGGATTTTTGGGTCTGAACCAAGAAAAAGTCCTATGCATGCCCGAGGATTTCAGTAAGGAATTACGAAGGGCTAGGTACTAAGAATCAAAATTAACTGGAAATTGATCAGCACTCCCAAAGATTAAATCTCAGCTTTGAATCACTTGTCTGAGTTAAGGTCTTCTGCCTTAACAGACGTAAAACAGCCTTGATGCAGAGGACTAAGGGATGTGTAATTGAAGTCTCAGAATTAGAGGGGATATAGAATGAACGAAAGAAATATTGGAAGTGAAAATAACCAGGAATTTCTAAAAATTTTGAAAGACATCAAAACACACATTCAAGAAATGCTACAGGGGCCTGCCCCACGGCCTAGTGGTTAAGTTCAGCATGCTCTGCTTCAGAAACCTGGGTTCAGTTCCTGGGTGCGGACCTACACCACTCATCAGTGGCCATGCTGTGGCAGTGACCCACATGCAAAGTCGAGGAAGACTGGCACAGATGTTAGTTCAGGGCGAATCCTCCTCAAGAAAAAAGAGGAAGATTGGCAACAGATGTTAGCTCAAGGTGACTCTTTCTCAGCAAGAAAAAGAAAAGAAAGAAAGAAATGCTACAAACACCAAAGCAAATACAAAGAACGTCACACCTGTGCACATTATGGTGAAATTACTGAAAATCAAATGCCAAGTGAAAAAAATAACACACAGCAATTATTTAAATAAACCCTAATGATAAATTGCTTTAAAAAGTTGGAATCCTGAAATGGAACAAAAAAAAAAAAAAAGGAAAGGAAACATTGAGATAACATAGAGGAAATAACAGCAGGAAGCAGCTACCACCAGTAGAAATAGGGTAAAAAAGGGAGAAGAGATTGAGATTATTCAAATATGTTTGGGAACCTCTCTTTCTAGAACTCAAAAATCACAAGACCCTCCCATCACAGGTGTCATGTCACCTTAAATCACAGAATAAGAGGTGCATGTAAGGCTCCATTGGAAGGCCAGTCTTTCCTTGGCAGGAACAACCCGCTTCTCCCACACAAGAGGAGGGATCAGATGGCCCTTGTCCAGAGCTACATTCTCCCTCTCAAAAAATACAAAAGCTCATAATAATGATAGACAATCAATAGGCCTGGTGTTGATGGAAGTATTTCTCCTTTCCTGCCTGCAAATACGCTGCTCAATATTTCTGCTTCCAAAATATACGGGCATAACCTAGGTATCATAGAAAGCAGAATGTCATTATAAAGTTCTGATTGTTGTTAGGTTTCTATGGAAACTGGAAAATACAAATTCATCCTCAGAGGTGGACACTTAATCTAGACATTAGCCATTTATAACCCTCCTAATCTAATGAAGTAGTAAATAAAATATTAAAGGTAATAGCAATTTTCTAAAAAAAAACTTCGAAGGAAAAAAAGCTTTTCAAACAGTGGGTTATGGATGACACAAAGGAACATTAACAGGTTTGTCTTTTCCGACATAAACACAGATCTGGGTTTCAGTCCTTTTTAAGGACTACCATAACATATATACAGGGTGGAATAGACTTCAAAGTCCATAAAGCCCCAAATTCAATTCCAACACTCAGTTGCCATGAATAATCCCCAGACTCAAAGATGGAGAGAATGGAGGCAGGTCTGAGACATGTCTGATGACCTTCCCTAAAGGCCTCAGGTCTGAGTCACTTGCCAAGGGACCCTCAGGCCCTCAGTCTCGATCCGCAAGCAAAGACACACATTAAAATCTGCAAAGATTGAGTCATTAAGGATTCTTGATATCAGATCTTGGTACACAGCATATAATTTCAGTACATGACTGTGCTCAATATCTGGACCTCCAGGCATAAATTACTTCATCCTAGGCAACATAAAAACTAAAGTAGATGGTTCACAAGATCAACATATACATGGGTATAAACACACAGGTTACAAGATTAGCATATCCTTTCTATGGCACCTTCACATGTACTGCCTTAAAACACTCCTCAATGCTCCTGCATTCCTCCCAAAGCTAAAAATGAATGAATGAATGAAGCAAAAGTGAAAAAGTTAGAACCTGGACGTAGAGAAGACTCAGGTGGGAAAGGATAACTTAAATAATATATGTGAGTAAATTTTTTATTAGACAGAGATTTATATAAAGAGTGAAAATTGCCCAGTTACAACAGTCATCAATACACTAATAAAGAGGAGATAATTTAATTGAGGATGAGCTCCTC
The DNA here is from genome assembly GCF_020826845.1 of Diceros bicornis minor. Taxonomy (NCBI): domain Eukaryota; kingdom Metazoa; phylum Chordata; class Mammalia; order Perissodactyla; family Rhinocerotidae; genus Diceros; species Diceros bicornis. The sequence continues at coordinate 98,875,218 of NC_080781.1, read as the reverse complement.
GGGTTCAGAGAGAACAAACCAACACTGCGGCAATACCAGGGCCAAAATGTGTAGATAATGATTGGACAAATGTGTATGACGATAGTGGAGAAAAGGTCAAGCTTCCAGAGAAGAAAAACAAACTCTAACAAAATACTGTGTGTTCTTCTGACCACAGGGAGAGAAACCGAGGCTGTCATATTTGGGAAATTGCATTCCTTAGGCAATGCTAAAACCTACATCCTGCAAATGGGCAATGATGCCTAGTTAAGTAACTTTTTATCATCCTATGATAAAACAAGCAAACAAAAAAGGAAGTAGCGTTGCAGAGGACCTCACAAACTCATCATCAGAGCATATACGTAAGCAAACTGTTATACAAATTTGGGTTATTCCACTTAGAGAGACAGCCGTGATTGATTTGGGGAGACTAACAAGAAAATTAATTTTATTTCTTTATTTTTCTTTATTTTTTAAGTTTTGATTTCTGTGTAGATTACATGGTGTTCTCAACTCAAAATTCAGTCTAATTGCCATCATCACTGTACCCTTTTTACCCCCCTTCCCCTCTGGTAACTACCAATCTATTCTCTGTGTCCATGTGTTTGTTCTTGTTGCCTTTTTTATCTTCCACATATGAGTGAAGTCATACAGTATTTGGCTTTTTCCATCTGACTTATTTCACTTAGCTTAATGCCCTCAAGGTCTATCCATGTTGTCACAAATGGCAAGATTTCATCTTTTTTATGGCTGAGTAGTATTCCATGGTATGTATATACCACATGTTTTTTATCCATGCATCTGTTGATGGGCACTTAGGTTGTTTCCAAGTCTTGGCTATTGTGAATAATGCTGCAATGAACATAGGGGTGCATATATCTTTTTGAATTTGTGTTTTCATGTTCTTTGGATAAATACCCAGAAGTGGACTAGATGGATCATATGGCAGTTCTATTTTTAATTTTTTGAGGAATCTCCATACTGTTTTCCATAGTGGCTGCACCAGTTAACATTCCCACCAGCAGTGTATGAAGATTCCATTTTCTCCACATCTTCTCCAACACTTGTTATTTCTTGTCTTTTGGGGAGACGAACAAGAAAATTAATTTTAATTTTAATTTTTTACTAATAAGACAATTAATAAGGAAAAGCCCTCTCTGTTCAGGCCTGGGTACTCTAAACAAGATGAAGCCATCTCATACCTCTGAGACCCACAAAAGAAGAACCATCCAGGACAAGATCATACATGTAGCCAAACAGGACAGTTTTCACTACTCTCAGTGAGAAAAATTACATAAAAACAGAGCCATTTTCAGAAATAAAGTACTGAGAGAATAAATAGCAATGTGACTTCTTTTTAAATTTATTTGGAATGAGCTACTAGGCCATTAGCAAGTGTGTGAGGAAATGATCACTCTCAGGCCTGTGCCCAAAGTTACACAGGTGAGAAGTGGGGGAGCCCAAATTGGACCCAAGTCGGTCTCCTCCAAAGCTGTAAGGTGTGCTCTCTTTACCACTCTTCCTCACATCCTATGGGAGGAATCAGGCTCTGTGGTAGCAACCAGGATGATGTTCATCCATAGAATGAGAAAATTGGTGATTATAATCCCAGCAGAGGATTTGTTTAATTCTATGGCCCTGATGATCACTTTTGGAACACTTTGGCTATTTTCACTGATCTCTATTCATATTTTTTCACTCTTCCTCACACTCCCATACTTTCACACTCTCACTATCATACTCACATATTCAATCTTACACTCTTGCTCACAAACTTTAACATTCTTAACCTCTCACACTTGCACACCCATTCACATACATTCACATATTTTTAAACTCACTCTCAACTTTAAACAAAACACACACTTGCACACCTATTTATGAACATTCATTTAAACCTGTGTAAGAGCCTTTGTCTTGATCTTAGAATGATCTAAGTCAGTGGCTCATAGACACTTTCAGACAGACAAAACATCTTCTAAGGATCATAAATGTATGCCTCAAATTAAATTAGAGGGCTTCTTAGAATCTCAAAGGTGTATCCCATAGCAGCCTTACAGAATCCCAAGGTAGAGAAGTCTCTAGGTGTGGCTTTGTTTAATGGAGTAGATTATAAATTAATACACGAAAAGCCATCAAAGGTTTTAAAGAAATTACCTCAGCTTGAATTGAAAGGGATAGGGATTATAGAAAATGAAAAGAGGCACCAAAACTTTTCTGAGAGGTAGAATACTGAGGTTACTCAGTTTTAAACACAGGCTATTTCTTAGAGAAAAAGAAAGATGACTCAGAGAGCAGAAGCAAGACCCACAACGCAAAGCCAAGAGTCACAGAGAACAAACCCCAGGGAGTAGGACTAATCCCTAATCAAGGAAGTGCAAGAGATGACTGGTTGGATTTTAGAATTGCCATGTTCAGTGCTGTTATGTGCCTCTTATTTCCCCCTTTTGAATGGGAGTGTCTGTAGTAATTTTCCTGTGCCTCTCTCAAATTTTATGTTGGAGGGGAGGGAGCAATTACTCGTCTTATTAATTCACAGGTCTTCAGAAAAATGGTACTCAAAGAGGTGAATCTGAAGAACAATACCTGAAGAGCTTCATGTGCACTGGGATCTGATTGAGATGAGATCCTAGTCTTGAGAAGAATCCTTAATGGTATGAACCTTTTGGGGGGTCTTGGAGGAGATAAGTGTTATTTGCATGCTGGAAGAATATAAGTAATTGTTGCCAAAGGGCAGACTGTGGAAGATTGTATTTTCCAAAGATATCCACTACATCCTCTTCCATTCCACATGCTGTTCAGGTACATTCTATGCTGTACCCCATAGAGAAGTGAGGTCTACACCCCTTCCTGTTCCTGTTCCAACTGGACAGGTTTGGGGAAAGGTTTCATTTAACAGAGTTTGGTGGGGGTGACACTATTTGATTCCAAGGATAGACCATAAAAGACCATACAACTTCCATATGGCTTTCTGGAACATTTGCTTTTGAATTACTGAGCTGCCATGTAATAAGTCTAACTATCCTGAGGCCACCATTCTCTAAGGAATACAATCCAGGTAGAGAGTTCACGTGCATGCATGTACTCTGATTGGCAATTCTAGCTTTTGAGTGCTTCCAATCCAGGCACTATATTTGTGAGTGAATGTGCCTTCATATTGTCCTATTCCCTAGCAAATGAATGACCCTTAGATTTCAAGTCTATCTGGCTGAGGCCCCAGATGTAATAGAGCAGAGATAAGTATTTTCTGCTGTACCATTTCAGAATTCCTGACCCATAAAATCTGATGGCATAATAAAATTTTTGTTTTACACCACTATATTTGGGATGATTTGTTGCATATAATGATAACAAGAATAGAAATTGGTGTCAGAAGTGGTTCCAGAGGAATTGCTTTAAGCATGGGTTCTCTGAGTCCTTGGTTATTGGGAATTGGTTTTCTCATCTGATTATATATAAAGACATCAATGACTGTATTTCCAGTGACAAAGGGTACAGTGATAGTTCATGATGTACAGCAGCAAAACAGTTTCTTATATTATCATCTGTAGATGCCTAGAAGCAAATGCATGTACATGGCAAGACGTTGGGTGACCAAAAAACTCTTGGAGCCATAAAACACTTTAGGGAAACTAAGGATTATAATGGGGTTTGTTGTTTGCTTCTACATGTTCCAGAGAACTTGGGAAAGAAAATAAAGAGTTCAAGGCTTTAAATTTCCAGATCAAGTTCTGGGTAGGAAACCATACCATATCTATGACTGCTCTAAAAACAACCATTATCTTTTGTAGTCATGAGTCTGAGATTTCTGAAAAGCAAAACTAAAGTATAATCTTGTGGGGGACTGAAGTACAATGCAAATTTATTTTCCAACCTCATGGATTCTTTTATGTTGAAGTTAGAACGCTGATACGGAAGGGATTGAACAATGAAAATTTAGACAGGGACATACAGGAAGATCACGATGAATCCGAAGTCCTTGACACCCTAAATTCTGCCAATCTACCTTGCTATTAGTAGCAGCCTTTACACTTATGTCTGCACAGATCAGTTTCCACTAGCATGAAAAACCTGTAATGGCCTTACCTGAGGTAGTTGTCCTGCAAGGGACTACTGATCCTCCTCAAGACATACCCATACCATGTATCATTACTTTTATTTTTTATTTATATTTTTTCCAGCTGTATTAAGATATAATTCACATAGAATATTATATGAGTTTAAGGTGTACAATGGATTTGATATACTTGTATACTGAAAATGATTACCACCATAGTGTTAGCTAAAACTCCCATCACGTCACATAATTACCATTGCTTTGAGACCTATAACCAGACTCAAGTCCTAGTAGCCTCTAGAGCATGAGGTAAAAAGTGTGGCCTATGAGGAGGTGTGATACACTTCAAAAGAGTTATATGATTTTGTCCACTTACATTAATGGAAACCTGGGGAACATGTGAAGAAATAGATCCTAAAGTTGCTGAATCAGGATAAAAAAAACCATGTTGGATTGGCCCAAATTTATTGATACGGTCTCACTACATAGACATTCTGTATTGAATATGTCAGCTTTAGTGTTGAGAGTGACCCTAACAATTTGCTTGGTTGGTTGACTGAAACCTGGATCCAAAGATATCCTATAGTAAATGAAGTTAAAATGCCAGAACTTCCTTAGAACACTGGAAACAAAAGTATCCAAAAGTTTAGAAGATTTGAAAAGATAGAGTGGATTTATCACTTAAGACCTCCTCCTACCACCCCACTATAACTTCCCCCAAAGTCCAGAAGACTCTCTCTTTACCAAAGCTGTCAGAAACACATTCATGAGGAGAGTCTCAGCATCACTGAAGGCTCTGTGATGTATAATCTTTGTACGGCATAAATGAGAGTGGGAATTGCTGCCATAAAATTGGGCTTCCTGAATCGAAAGGAGACATTGTGTTCCTGGTTAGGAAGGCTCCAAGTGGCAACATGCATTTGCCAAAGACATGATGGGTATGGTTACTATAACAGACAGCAGAGCTTAAGCAGTAATAAGAATTTTCTGACTCACGGTGATCTTTGGTGTTGACAACCTGATTGTGGTGTCCCTAGAACTAAAATAGATGGGCAGCCTATTAAATTCTACTTCATCTGTATGAATTAAACAGCTCTATATCTAATGAATGGAAATCTGATTTGAATCACTATAATGAAGAGTCACAGCCCCTCATCAATCCCCATACTTGAGCCACTTCGAGGACCCAGTGCCCTGTGAACAAAGGGGAGGCCAAATCTCCTTGAAAAAGAACTCTGCTACCCAGCCAGAGTAAATATTGTAAATCTCAATCTAGTCTACCCTAGAGGGACTTGCATCCGTTTACCAGGGTAACTGGCATTGAGGATGGAGGGAAGTAATCGCATTTTTCAGAGATTACCAGACACTGACTCTGAAGTAATGCTAATTCCTGGAGACCTAAAATGCCTCTGTGGAGTTTTGACTCAAGTGAGTGACACATCTCCCACTACTCTGTTGTTATCCCCATTACAGAATGAATAAGTTAAATAGAGATACAGTACTCAGAAACTGAAAGAATCCCCACATTGGTTTCTTGATCCACGGAATATGGGCTATTATGATAGGGAAGGCCAAGCGCAAAATACAAAAACTAACTCTACCAATGTAGTAAACCAAAAGCAATATTGTATTCCTGGAGGAAACTTCAGAGATTAGCACCACCATCAAGGACTTAAAAGATTCAGGGAGTGAAGATTCTCATCACATCCCCATTCAACATTCCTATTTTGCCTGTGAAGGAGAGAGATGGATTTTCAAGAATAACAGTGGGTTATTATAAAAACAGTCAGAAGATGAATTCAATTTATATGCTATTTAAGATGTGGTTTCTTTGCTGGAGAAAAGCAACATATCCCCTGGCACCTGGTGTGAAACTTTGTTTCCTCTATATTTGGCAGTGAAGACCATGTGAAGCAGTTTGATTTTTGCTGGCAGAGACAGCAAGTTACCTACACGGTCCTACCCTAGGGCTGTATTAACTCTCCAGCCCTATGTCAAAATCTAATCCTCAGGGAGCTTGATCACCTTTCCATAATACAGAATATTACACTGTCCCATTACATTGATGATATCACACTGATTGGATCTGATGAGCAGGATGTAGCAACAACCCTAGGCACCTTGGTAAGATGAGTGCATGCCAGAGAATGGGAAATGAACTCCACAAAAAATTCAGGGACTGGCCTCCTTGGTGAACTTTCTAGGGGTTCAGAGGTCTAGAGAACACTGAACTATCCCTTTAAGGGGAAAGACCAGTTGCTGCACCTTACCTCTAATATCAGGCAAAATGCCTAGTGGGCTTCTTTTGATTTTGAAGGCATCACGTATCTTATTTGGAAGTGCTAATCCTACCCATTTACTGAGGATCCTAACAGGCTGCCACTTTTGAGTGGAGCCCAGAACAAGAAAAGGATCTGCAATACACCCGGACTTCCATGCAAACTGCTCTGCCACTTGGTCAATGTGGCCCAGCAGATCCAATGGCATTTACAGTGACTGTGGAAAATCAAGATGCTGTGTGGAGCATTTTTCAGGCTCCTATAGGTGGTAGTTTGATTATACTTCCTTCGAATGCCCATGGCAAATAGTTTATTTGAGTTGATACTCTTCCCCAGATAACTGTGATACACTAGCTGTTACGCTTCCCACCCCTTTACTTTTTCTCAGACAGGACCAATATGAAGTTATTCCCACTCTGACAATTCCCACACTAATATTTTATTTTTCAAAATTAGCAATATATCTCTGTTTTTTAAATGAAGAGGTTAAGGATTTCTAAATTCACAGAGGCACATTCTGACATGTTTCCTGCTTCTTTGTAGCTTCCTTGGTCCTTTGCTGTATGAAAAAATACCATTACAAAAATAGAAACTGTTTTGTAGCCCATCTCAATCTATGCATAACAGAGGAGAGAAATCAAATAGCATATTGACACATCTGAACAGAAGGTTGTCAGACAAGCAAACTGTTCTTAAGAAAGATTGTTCTGTATGATCCTAAATGGGCTCCACAGGTGGGCCTGAACAAGTTGATGGCTGGTAGCCTCTAGGTGACTATTTGCAAGGGGGAGAAGTGGTCTTGAGTAAGAGGATTTGTGCACACAATATGTGCGGAGAAAGTGAGATAAGTGGGAGAGAGGGTGGATGCCATCAGGTGTGGGCAGAGGGGCAGGATGGTTGGTGGTTTACTTTAGCCTTGCCCAGAAACTAGGTCCATAGGTCCAAGCCCTATAGAAAGATGGGCTACACGCAATCAAATTTGATTTGATTGCAAATCAATGGCTGCAGAGGGCCCTTCCGAAGTAAGGGGCAGCACTTTTTCTGTGCTTAGGTAAAAAAGTATGACAGGGAGTGAGACAGGGGGAGGGGTAATAGACCAAATATGCAAACTGGACCACATGTAACATCTGTAATATTTAAAGGTTTCAGGGCCAGAGTTCAATTGAAGGCCTACACGCCACGTATAAAAATACATGAAAGGTTTAAATCAACTAACAGACTATTAAATAAAATATCTTTCCTACCGTGACAAATATACTTTCATATTAACCTGATTGGCCAGGTTCAAATTAGCATGCTCAGTGTACTTTAACATTTATTTTTCCTATATAGTTTATTGAGGAAATTTAGAAACAAAGCTGGTTAGAAGGAAGTCATTGGTCCCTCCAAATGCAAGGGCAGGAGATTATAAAGAGTGTAAATACCAGAAGGTGGGGATTATTGGGGGTCACCAATACTTTCCACCATACTTGGACTACTCTAAGTTCTGTTCCAGACATGAGGGGGAGAATGGAGCTCCCACTTTAGGCCCCTGGTCCTCATCCCAGGCCCCAGGCCCCCAGGCCCCAGGCCCAGCCTCTCTTCCACCCCTTCTCTATACACTCTGAGCTCCACTCCTCATCTCAAGAGGCTACATATGTATATATGGATATATATATCCATATATATATATGGATAATGTAGCTCACTTGTTCTTTGTTCCCTGCATACAGCCACTACCTCTTGGTCACCTCTCAGTCCTGGGAGTATATACATTGCCAGTGAACTCAACCCTCAGAAGCACAGACCCACTGAAAAGGATCACGCAGGCCTCCTGGAGCCTGGGACTTCGGGCTACATGGCAAGCAAATTCAGGGCCCCAGATATATGGAGCATGGTTCGAAGTGGGGGGCATGGATTCTGAATGTGCACATCTCCTTAACCCCACACATTGGACTCTTGGTCCTTTGTAGAGTTGAAGCCCACCATGTAACCCTCCCCAATTAAACTGTTTTCATTCTCTCTCCACATGACATAGCCACTATGCTAAATAAGTTGTTTATCACTCTCATACATGATCTTCTGCATGCTACATATGCATGTATAATTCTTATGTATTCATTTTACTACATGTATATTTACCCATAATCAATTTATGGTGATTGTTTTGAATGTTTTTAAACTTCATATACATGGCATCATAAAGTTTGTATACTTTTGGAACTAGCTTTTTCCCTTATCCATTTTTTCTACTGCTACCACACAATCTTTGCACCTGTAGGTCTTTCTCTGCATCTCTACCCCTGAGAATTCTCATCCCTTCCCCAGTACAGCCATTATTGTCCTATTCAATTTACCTGAAACAGTCTCAAGTCAGTGAAGTAAGGCTGGTCATAACATAGGTGAAGCTCAAACCACTGTTTCTCAAACTTTAGTGTGCTTCAGAATCACCTAAAGAACTTGTAAAACTCTGATTGCTGGCCTACCTTCAAATTTCCGATTCAGTAGGTCCTGAGTGGGGCCTGAGAATTTGCATTTCTAACAAATTCCCAGGTGATGCTGATGCTACTGATCCACATCAGCCTAATACCAGCACAGCACCATTTGGTCTCCAGGTAGGCTAGGTCATCCATCAGATTCTTTCAGTAAAATGGAGTAGGGGCTAGACTTTATCTTTACATAAATTGTTTATAATTTAATATTGTGATTAATTGGGGGATGCAATAAAAGAACTTAAAACATGGTTGACAGTGATTCCTTTCAATGACGATAAGGTGGGCCAAAATAAAAATAAAGATACAAAGATAGATTTGAGTCAGGAGTATTTATCTGAAAAATCTGCAACTTACAAATTTCAAACAAACTTTTATTTTTAACTCTAATAAATGCTGTCAGATATATCTGAAAGAAGTGAGAGAAAGTTCAGATATTAATGGATGTTACATTTTGGGTGATGAATTTTGAACAAAATCAGTGTTGATAAAATTTTCCACAGACTACTGAAAATCAGAAAATCTCAAATCCGTGAAGAATAAATTCATTGTTTCTCCTTCATCCATGTCTTTCTACGTCTTCAAACTGTAAGAAGAAATAAAAAGACATTAACAATTGAACACAATTAACATACACTAGTGACTTTCTAAATCTAAGAATAGTCAGTCCTATGTATATCTGTTGTCTTAATAGGAGAACAACACAATTTTGCTCTTGTAACACAGATCCCTGGGTTTCAGGATGTTCATGCATCATTTGATATCTTTAATCATCTGATTACACCAACCTCTTCTCCCAATTGCCAAACACGAAAAATGCCCGTTTTTTTAGGAGGGAGAACATTTAGGGATATAAATGTCTTTAAAAGCCTGTGCTCTTTCCATAAACCATAATTTCTTAACCTCCTAGACCTTCAGTGTCTATATCTATAAAAGGAGGAAGGAAAAAAAAAAGAGGGAAATGATGGATTAGATGTAAGTTAAACTAACAATTCAGTGGTAACCAAAATCTTACTATGATTAATTTTGTTTTCTTTTGATTATCACCTGAAATACAAAGATTTGAAACTGAATGAACACCTAGATATCAATCATTAAGTGTGGTCCTTCTTGAAATTCTTAACTTTTTACAGTTTTTTAAGTAGTCACATCTCAAAGGCATTGAGTCATAATTAGTACAAGAGATCACATTTAAGTGGCCGCCAAATTATGGAGGCCCATCTAGTGTATGTTCCAGTAGCTTTAGCCACTTGTTCTAGCAATTGTGTTCTAAGCAAATGTGGTCTTAGCTACCAGGTCTGATATTTTTCCCACCTGTAGAAGTCTTATAGTTACAGCTCAAATATGTATGTTTGTGAAAGAAGTACATTTCAGAACATGTTGCATTCTGTATGATCTAGCATATACGTACATTATTAAAACTAAAACTGGGTTATAAAAATAATTTTAAAGAGTTATTTTATTATTCAGTTTACTGAGAAAATGTAAGAATTTAACATGTGTATGACAGGAATTGTTGGGTGACACTCAGCCCAGATTCTCCCAGGTTACACTCTACTGGATTCAGATCCTCTTCAGGTCCTTCTTCTGGTTCTTCATTTTAATCCTCCTCTTTCTCCTCCTCATCTCCAGCTTCTTGGGCCTCATCATCAGTTTTCACACTGATATTCACTCGCTTCATTAGTGAAGAATAATACGGACTTCAGGATCAGAACTTCACGGAAAAAATAGCCCAATTTATAATCTGCAGCGACATCCAGTACTCTACCCTCAGGAGAATCAGGAGGATAGAAGTGGGAGAAGAAAGGATATCTGGGTAACTGGCTAGAGGTTGATACAACATGTTCAGGGCCTCGCATTTCTACAGCTTGATAGTTTTCTCAGTGGTGTTTTTTCCCCTCTTTCCAATAGATCTCCCACCCTGTGCTCCTGATTATATGTGGCCCTTTGGAGAAGAAGGGACAAAAATCATCTGGGTCTGATAACATTCTGAATGTTTTTGTCAGAACTTCGTTGAAAAAGTATTCATTTGACTTAAAGACAAATTCTATAGTGAAGCTCACTGGTTCTTCAATCACTGAAAATTTAACTTCACATCTTTCAAGTGCTCTAGTACAAGTTCACCATTTTCTTGGATCATCTGGCCACGAATATTTACATTTTTAAAAGCCATCAACCAAAAGTGAGGTATGCTATTTGTTTACCCCTTTCCTTCAGGCTCTCTTGCCATTTCCTCCCAAACTCCTTCCCGAACACCTGTTTCCCACTGACATTCACCTTCTGGGGCTCATGAACTGCACTGATGATCTCAGATCTCTAAGCAAAGAGAGGTTGGCAGAAGGCAGCATACCTTTTCTCAAGATCGTGAAGGCCTTTACAGAATTGGGCTTCTACTTATGTGTGTTCTGCCTGAAGTATTTTGAGCGCTTTGACCCTCCTTTTAACTGCTAAAGGCAAGGCTAACCGCTGAGCACGGCCTGCCTTTGAGCAGGATGCACCAACAGGGGCTACAAGTCCTGAAGACTTTGCTGCCACTTGCCAGCTTCAGTCCCCTCGGTCGCTCAGGCCCCCACTCATAGAATACCCGTGCATCAGTCAGGGAGCTTTGCCTCCTCTGGTTCCTCTGCCTTCTGGCATGCAGGCCCCTCCGCAGTTTCCTCGGGCACCTAGGGGGAGGTTCCCCTGCCAGGTACTCAGCCTACAAGGTCTCCACTCCCCCCGCCAGCTTTTCGCCCTCCCCAGGCGCGGGTCCCTCTCCCAGATTCTCGGGCCCCTGGGGACCACGCCTCATCACCACACGGCCTGCATGAGGCCGAACCAAGACATGGTCATTACTACGAATACGGTGTAGAAGGGAACGGACCAGATCCCAGAACAGAAACCGAAACCCCGCCATGGGGGCCTCACGGGCCCCTACGACAACCTTCGCGCCCACCTCCCATACCTCCTCAGCGTGGTCTCCCGGTTCATCCTCATCTTCCTCCTCCTCGCCTTCGTAGTCCTGGTCCTCTTCCTCCTCCCGTCCCGCCTCCATGTCCTCCTCCTGCTCTGCTGACCAGATGTCTCCATCCTCCTCGACTGTGGGCTGGGTGGCCTCTTCCCCACCCCCTATCTCCTGCAGGGCTCGTGTGACCGTCTGGGAAACCAGAAAGGCTGCGACACTCACAATTGGATCTGATCCTTCTGCAGGAACCACCGGGACCCCGACGAGTCTGGGGTCGCAGTCCGCCCCGCCGTCAGCTCGATCCTGGCCGCCTTGGGCTGGATCTCGCTCTTCTGGGGCAGACATGGCAGAAGGGACGCCCCGGTCCGTGCCTGGACCTGAGCAGCGATCGGGTTGCCGCAACGACCGCGGCGAAGATGGCGGCCGCTGAGGGGACTGCCTCTGAGGGGAGGCTGTTGGCAGCCGGGCCTGCTGGGCAGGGGGCGGTGGGGGCGACAGAGAAAATGGCGACAGAGGGGACACAGTCTTCAAAAGTGCCTGTGGAGGCCGCGCGACAGGAAGGGCAGGAGGGCGGCCAGAGGAGCAGCCCCCCAAGACTGTCCCTGAGGTGGCCGTTGACAAGGCGGGAAAGAATCCGGTGGGCCAGTGACGGGAGGCGGAGCTTGGACGGGTCAACAAAGGGCCAGTTCCGTCATCGCGAGCTCTATGCTCATTTGCTGAGAAGTGAGGATTGACATGCCCAGGGTCCAATGAGTGATCAAGGGCCTTTAGTTCTAGATTGCTCAGAGTCTCCCTCATCTTTGAGACCTCAGAGTCCTGTGTTACGTTTTAGGCCCATGCCAGACCTGTCCGTTTAATTCCACCACTGTCAGCAAAACTATAGTCTTCCAATAGGTGTGTGCCCTGCGGCACAGGAACTGTAAGAGAGACTTCCCATCTCCATCCAGGGACAGCTCATGTCAGTAGGAACAGAGTCATAAAAAATTTTATAGCTCAGATCTCAGCAGTGGTCAAAGACTCCAAGAAGAGAGATAGAAAAGAATTTTGACGAACTAACGTTATCAAAGCTGCTTAATAAGAACATATAAAGTTGAAATGGATTCAGTCAGAACGGAGGGTTGAAAAAGTGTCAAAACAGAAGCTGGAAGGTGTTAAATAAATGCTGCCAAATTCACATCAAACCTCTAAAGAATGAACACAGAAAGGAGGACACTTATGTAAAGGCAACCATGAAAGTCATTAAAAGGGCAGGCTTCCTAGGATGATCTGAGTAAACTAAGATTTTCTGTTGCGTTCAGACCCACTAAGCTGAAAAATCATGTACACAAAATTCTTAAAATGATGGATAAGTCAAACACTTTCTCCTCTTTATTTTGAGAAGCAAAATGATTTGTAACTCTGAAAAATATTTTAGAAAAAGAAACATAGCAAATGAATTAAGAAATATCACATTTCAGAAAAATAACTCTGATAAATTCCTTTTATTACTCCAACCCAATTTCAATGTGTTTAATTTTGTCTCTAGTCCCACCTCAAGAAGGGAGCATGGCATTGACAAAAAACATTGATTTAAATTTTGGAGGGAATGTAGTGAATTAACCAGACACATAAAAATCAATGGCTCCTAGCAACTAATTGGTTTGTTAGAGGTCACACAAACTAGTGGCAGAGTCAAGTCACCAACCAAGGTTTCCTGATGTCTAATCTGCATTTAAGACAGGATTGCTTCTTTTCTATCCAGCTTGTGGGGCAACATGAAAACTGAACGTTAATTAAGCAGCCACAGAGAAAGTCAATGGCCCTGATTGAGGGAAATGAAAGGACCAGACCAAGCTGTCTCCACTACACCCCTCCACCATTGATCAAAAACATTGCCAGGGACTGAGAAAGAGGTGCCATTGTCCTGCGAAAGAAGAAGCTCAAAGTCTGGCCAGGAGCAAAGGGTGAACGTGAAGTGGATCTATAACTAAAGTAACTTTACAGGTAATATATTGACTACAAACTTTGTAGCTGAAAGAATCAGGAGGCGCCACAGTGGGTGGGCTTTTTTCATAAAAGGAGGAAGGAGGACTTAAGGTAGATATGAAAAGATAGGCAGCAGACTGCTGACTGAGTAGGACAGTTTTCACCTTGCCCCTTCAAAATGCCCTCGTTCTCTCAGAGTGTCCTGGGCTCTTTCTCTCTGGAAGAAGGGAGTTATAATAGATTTGACTTTATGCTACCGTGGGAACTGGTAAAATAATCTTGGTTCACCTGTTTCTTTGGAGTCTGGTGTTGGTCTTCAACTCACAAGACACGTGGCCAGGAGAAAGGAATGAATATGAACTGGGAAAATGTAGGAAAAACTGAATCATACAAACAAGGTGGAACCTGTATCTTTCCTTTCTCTCACTGAAACCCATGTCAGACTTTGTCCCTGTTCAAGCCTAAACTGTCAAGCTGTCGTGAGAAGTGAAACTCTTACTGCAAAATCCCTCTTGAACCTGGCCCTGAAATTAGAGAAGCTGGGAGAAAAGTCCCTGGTAGCTGGAGCCGTGAGCCTGGCTACTGCCATTGCCAACAAGGCAAACCAGCAGATACACAAAAATGGTGTGATACACAAAAATGGTGTGATCCACAACAGGGCTCCTGACCTAGGTCATCCTTCCAAGAGTGAAACATGGCTACTGTTTTGTTCTTGCTTTCCAGATCTCAGGCCAATTTTCACGGTGGCCAACTCTAACTGGAAACATGCAGGGGCCGGCCCCGTGGCTTAGCGGTTAAGTGCGCGCACTCCGCTACTGGCTGCCCAGTTTCGGAACCCCGGGCGCAACACCGATGCACCACTTCTCCGGCCATGCTGAGGCCGCGTCCCACATAAAGCAACTAGAAGGATGTCCAAGTATGACATACAACTATCTACTGGGGCTTTGGGAGAAAAAAAAAAAGGAGGAGGATTGGCAATAGATGTTAGCTCAGAGCCTGTCTTCCTCAGCAAAAAGAGGAGGATTAGCATGGATGTTAGCTAAGGGCTGATCTTCCTCACAAAAGAAAAAAAAAGGAAAGAAAAAAAGGAAACATGCAAAATAAAGAATCCCGGAAAATGTAGTTTGTCTTAGTCGAGTTGACTCATTACAGAGCTTTCACAGTCCAGCCCTTATCAACTCGATGCCCATACACACTTCCAACTGAAGAAAAGAGCAAAGCCATGCTTCCGCCTATCATGAGCCCATGTACAACTATCCCACGTACAGCTGAATACATGGTAACCCTCTTCATAAAAGAAGGTACAAAGTCCCTTTATCCATCTTGGTTCATGTTCATTCTTCCTCTCAGTCCCCTTTGACATCCTGTAACTTGCACACTCACATCAAAATTAACTATAATTAACACATCTTATGTAAATAGGAAAAAGTAGGGGGAAAGGAAGGTGGAAGAAAAATGGTTACTATAAACACAGATATATTGATATCAAAACAAGGAAGAAATACTCATGACTATTATAGTCCTGGGTTTTGCAACCGGTCTGGTGGTGACACCGGTGATTTCAACTATCTTCTTCCACTACCCATTCCATATTCCCTTTGTCCTCAGCAAGCCCCTTAGCTGGCCGAGTTTCCTCGCCTCGTGGAGTGACCCAATTCTTCACTCCTGGAGGGTCTGGACCATTAGCAGTCCTGTTTGTATGTGTCACTGTAGTTTTCCCTTGACTTTAGTCACAGGACATGGGAGTACTAAGAGGCATCCTTGGGAAACGCCTGCATTACGAACCCCCGTTTTGTGTAGCAATGAAATCTCCTCTTGATAGTCAGGATCTACCACCACACTCAGTACTCTAACACCCTTCTTTTCCTTTTGATTCAGTGGCATGAGCAACCCAAGGTGGCCAGGCAGCAACCTCAGTACAAGTTCAGTGGAACCATTGTTGTACCCCATGGTGGAAGCATTCATCCACTTGAAGTAAGACATTTGAACCAGGAGAGCCTAGTTCATAGAGACAGAAAGCAAAAGTTGTGTTAGTGGATTAATGCTAGGGGAATAACGAGAGGATCCATGCACATTTTCACTCCTTGATTCCCCAATTTTTGAATCCAGGCTACGGGAGAAACAGCACCGTATTTTGGATGCTGATTTAGAGCATATACCATATCGCAGAGGACATTGTCCTGCCGTACTAGATGTTGTCATCTAGCTGACTCTGTGACTGGGTCATCAAATGACCATTCCACTCTCTAATAGGCCAGCTGCTTCAGGGTGATGGGAAATATGGTCCGACCAGTGCATTTCATGAGTGTCAGCCCATCACCACATTTAGTTTGGCATGAAATGACTATTTGGTCAGAAGAGATGCTATGTAGAATACCATGATGTCAGATAAGACATTCTGTAAGCCCATGGATGGTTATTTTAGCATAAACATTGCAGGCAAGGAAGGCAAAGCCTCATTTAGAATCAATGTCTATTCCTGTGAGAACAAAACAATGCCCATTTTATGATGGAAGTGGTCCAATGTAATCAAGCTAAAACCAGCTACCTTGCTAGTCCCCCTGGGGAATAGTGCCATATTTTGTTCATATCTGATGTAGCTGTATGCTGATCAACCATTTTAAATGGATGTCCATGTTACTAGTCCATGCATGACTTCCATCCTAGGTGGCATGGCCACTTTCTTCATGAACACATCACACCAAGGCCTGGGCATTTTGGGAAAATGCCAACTGACATCCATGAATGCATCATCTTTTCCACCTAATTGTTAAACATCTACTCTGCTGATATTGCTCTTTGGTGAGTATTTACATGGACACAAATACCTTCACACTCTGTTCTCATTTGCAGAGTTCTACTCACGTACTTCTTCCCTACATCTTTTTACTACTTATTTTATAATCACGTTTCTTCCAATAGACAGCCAGATAAGCCATTTACCAATATCCACAAACCAGAGTAGATTCTTAACTCTGTCCCCACGTGTCCTTCCATGCAAAATAAGCAAGATTCTCTGGCATTCCTGTTAATTTTTTGTGGAGTCATATCCTCCAATAAATGTCTTTTCTGTTAAGGTTACCCCACAGCAGTTACTGTTTAGAGCCATGAACTCTAACTGATACAGACATTGATATGAGGAATTAGAAATGTAAGAAAATTAAAGGAAATTATGGCTCTTTGAAGTTGATTATCTGGTCTATTAGGGGTAATGACAATTGAAAATCCAGTTTGTATTCTAGAAAGAGAATATGAAATGAAATGGAAAAGCCCATGATATGAAATGAAATGACAAAGCAACTAATTAAGTGGTCCTCTGAAATATAGAGCCTTTTGAAATCATGGCTTTGGAGGACCACATTGCTGCCATAGAGAAGTCTGGAGGTTGTAAGGAATTCAAATATTGTGTGGTGAGGTGAAAACTTCTGATGGTACTAGAAAGCTTAAGAAAAAGAATGACATGCTCAAAACCCTAAATTCCTGGCTCAAATGCTCAAGGACTATACTGAAGCCACTCAATATGCAGATAGAATTTCTTATCTAATGCAGCTAGAGGGCTAAATTAGCCAAATCTTATACTCAGCACTTGATCCTGTGAATTACCAAATTACAGAATTGATTCTTTTCCCAGCATTGACAGATCACTTTTGCCAAAGTTAGTCATTGAAATAAAAACAGTGAAAACTCAAGAATAGGAAAATTGAGAGAATTAAAAGAACGTCAAGCTCAAAATGCCCACTGAGTATCCCTTGCCAACAGGAACAGTCCCTCTCTTTGTCCAATGAGGCTGTTTCTCTTTTGCTTAAATAGCCGGTAATTTCTTTGCTTGTGAAACTTAAATTGCGAGAAGAAGCCAGTTTTCCTAATGCCACCACCCCACACCCATTAGTGTCTCCATACCTATAACTAGAGTAAGATCCCACCATTTACCCCCAGCCTGTAGTGGATGGTCAAATATCAAGTCAAAAGTAGGAAAAAAATGTTTACACGTTAAAAGAACTATGGAACTTTGAACTGCGGAATTTCTAAATCAAAATTCTGAGGAATTTGTGTGGAAATGGGTTATGATGGTGTTCATCCCAAGAGGGAGATACATAATTTTAGGTCTGATAGAATTTATTGGTATGGCTACACTTCCTAGAGATTCTGTATTCAATGTGCCAGCTCCAGCAGCTTTACACAAGACTGAAATTATTATTTTAAATATAAGTTTTTAAAAAGATCTTACATATTAACGATCAATCAATCAGTTTTGTCTTAGGGAGAATGCATTTCCAGAAGGCAGAACTGAACAGCAGTCGGGAGTGGGGGAGAGGCAATGTATAGGGACTGTGAAGCCTTGGGGTAGGGGAAGAGAATCATGATGAAGGGGAAGAGCATTAACAGTTGCTAGATCGCTGCTATATGCCATCCACTATGTAGGAACTTCCAGACACCATCTCTGAATTTCACTTGATACTCCAAATAACCACAAGATGTGGGGATTATCATTCCACTTTAGAGGTGAGAAAAATTGAGGTTCAGTGATATTAAGTAACTTGCCCCAAATTACACAGTTTCTACATAGCAAAGGCATGACAAGTGCACATGACAGTACTCCAGAGCGCTGAACAGGGGAATCTGCGGGGGCAGGGCTGCTCTTCTCATATGTCAGCGACAGACTCTGTAGTTACTATCTGCTAGCAAAGCTCAGCTGAATCAGATGCAGCAGAAAACAAGCTGTGCCATTGTCTGACTATGCCACCAGAGGGCACAGGTTTGGAAGTTTTCTTTCTAGACAGTCTGCCTGTTTCTTCTGCAGCAACTGCTTATTGCTGAGAGAGCAGACTGTGTTGTATACCAGGAGTGAGCATGGACTTCAGTGTCGGGAGATCTGAGCTTTCCATTGCCTTGCTGCGGGACACATGCACCCATGACCGTCCCATATGTGAGGTATGCCCTGTCCTTTTCAGTTTGGGCAGTGGGTGTCAGGTAGTTGGAAAGATCCCTTGGGTTCAGGAATGATATTTAGCATTTGTCTCTGAAACTCCAGTGCTGAGTGTGGTACTTTCCACATAGTAGGTGCTCTATGTTTGGTTGAGAAGAAACAATGTCACAGCACAATCACCCTCTGTCTAGTCACTGCCTTGTCAAAATCCTCCAGTGGCTTTCTAATGCCCTCAAGGTAAAGTCTGCACTATTTAACCTGGCTTCCAAATCCCACCATAGACTGTGGTCTAGGTTTATCTCAAATTAGCCCCTGTTCCTCCAGCCCGCAACCCTCACTTAACATTTACACATCCTTAATGTAGTTCTGAAGCAGTCAGTGTCTAGAATTAGATGATTCACATCACGCCCTGAACATGGTAAATACTCAAGGTTGCTGTTACTACTACTACTGCTACTATTACTACTACTACTACTACTACTACTACTACTACTAGACCTAGAAATGGGAGAGGCAAGGTTGAACTCAGGTCTCCTGACTGAGTCCAGTGCTCTTTGCTCCCACTACTTCTTTGCAGCATACAGTTCAGTACATGGTTAATACTGGATAGTGAAATCTTTGATTCCATTCTCCTTGGCTCCGTCTGCATCATCTTGTGAAGTCCTGTGGCCCAGGAGTTGGCAAAGGGGTTTTAGTGACCAGAAGGCAGGACTGGTTTCTTTCTGAGCAGACATAGATGTGTGCAGCATCAGAAGTCTGGAGGTGGAAGCTACTTTTGACATCATCTGCAAGCCAATGCATAATTTCTACAACATCCGTTAGAGAGGTTCACCCAGCTTCTGCCTGTATGCACCTTTCTCTCAAAAGGCTGCCAATCTCAGCACTGTTTGGCCCCGATGGGGAGAACAATCTTTATCATGCTGCCTCTTGGCACTTTTGCCCATGGTCCTCATCCTGCCTGCTGAAAAGACACGTTTTGAGCGTGAACTTGGACTCCGCAGGCTCTGACAATCCTCTTTCTCTTTTGTTATACATGAAGGATCTGGCAGCCAAAGCAACCATTCAAAGTTCCATCCTTATCATTTTTCACTTTGTTCCTTTTGGCCTTGGTTTTGTGCGTTAGCTTTGAAAATATCATCCAAGGGTTAATGCTTGGGTTAATGAGTAACTAAGAGTGCTCTACTTTTGCAATACAGGGCAACTTATAAAGATGGAAAGATTTTGCTTTCTGAGAGATGCTAGTGGCTTCTTGGGCATGTGCTGTAAGTACTTTTTTTTTTCTCTTTGGGAACTTTGAACGTCTCTATCAGCAAGTGAGAATCCCAAATAACCATGAGCTCCAAATTCCTAGCACCAGAGGCCAAGGTCTAAGTGTGGTCATCTGATAATTGACCTCCTACCAGCCTCTGTGACTTTTGCCGAAAGAGGACTCTGGTGTTAATGTGGAGATTGGATAGAGGGGTAGAAGCAGCGGGGTTGGTGTGGGAGAGATCAGAGGTAGTGTGACCTGCTAGGAGCTGTGAAGAAGTTCAGGCCATGAACTGAAGCAGTGGCAGTAGAAAGGAGAAGGTTTGAGAGGTTTTTAAAAGGCGGTACTCATAGGGCATCATGACTCATTAGATGTGGGGAATGAGAATAAAGAAAGCCCATAAGATGACTCCTAGGTTTTTGGAATGGGAGTCTCAGTAGACAGTGACGTGGAATGAAGATGAAAGAGCAGGCTTGGGGGCTAAGGAGATGATGTGTTTACATTTGGAAACTTTGATATTTCCAAATGGAAACTGAGGTATGTGTGGAATATTCTGGTGGATATATCCAGTAGGCAGCTGGACAAATGGCTGGGAATACAGGAAAGCAATCTCAACTAGAGTACGTAGTTTTGTGTGGTGGCATTTGAGTTCCTGGGAGATCACTCAGGAAGAGAATGGAGGACTGAAAAAGGAGTCGTGCCTGACTCCATGGATCTCTTCCTTCTGATCACTCACGTCCGTGGTCACTGGATTCCACAGCTGACTCCCTTACTCCACTGACTTATACTCTTCCAGGCTCAGAGCATCTTACATCATGTTTTCTGGCTTCTGCTCTAATAATTAAAAAATAACATGAATGAGTGTAAGAATAATAGTGTTAAGATGTCTTGTAACTTAGAAATGACACTTTTAGATGATATTTATGGTGAGAGAGATATGAAATGCAAAAATTTATACTTTCATCTTCCTGTTGTTTGGAAATACTCCTGTGGCTTCTGTGCATTGCATGAATGTACTAATTTCAGCTCATGACCTTGTACATGGCTCTATAAACCACCACCCTTCCAATCTAACTAAACGTATCTTGTGAAAATTATTCTCCTTTTTCTTTTATCCAAAGAAAAGTACAGATATTCTCTCATTTCATCTTTTATAGCTTTTATCTTAAGAAAAATGCCAAATTAAAAAAAAATCCAAAATGCTAATCTACAAAAAATAGTGCAAGCAGAGGGAGTGCTAGTTTTATTTAAGGATTCCTCCCTCTCCAAAAGGCTGCCTCTGGTTCAAATGAAGAGTAATTCAATTTCCATAAGTTTAATTTATTCATAGAGTTTTCATATGTTGATATTACATCTGAATGACAATCCATGCCATTATTTCTGTGGCCCCAGCAAGCCACCTCTCCTACTCCCTACCTCTATTAGATGTCATCGGTTTTTTATGGGAGAGAGGCCTCCACACAGCTCCTGGTGAGCACACCATTAAATATCTTCTATTGTTTTACTAATCATGATGGGCGATTATTATGTGTTTCTGGCTCAGAGTTTTCATCCAGCTAAGATCCCCCAATGGTTCTCTCACCTCATCTCTTATAGATTGCCTTCCTTCCAAAATGCCACTGTTCCTCTGTCTGGTTCTCTTGGTACTTGGGCTTCATTGTGCACCACCTAACAGCTCTGAAGGCAAAGTAACCACCTGCCATTCTTCCGAACAAAATGCCACTCTCTATGAGATGTCATCCATCAATGCTGACTTTGCATTCAACCTATACCGGAGGTTCACTGTGAAGACCCCGGATCAGAACATCTTCTTTTCCCCTGTGAGCATTTCGGCAGCTTTGGCCATGCTCTCCCTTGGGGCATGCTCCAGTACCCAAACACAAATCCTGGAAAGCTTGGGGTTCAACCTCACAGACACCCCGACAGCAGAGATCCAGCAGGGCTTCCAGCACCTGATCTGTTCACTGAATTTTCCAAAGAAGGAGCTAGAATTACAGATGGGAAATGCTCTCTTCATTGGGAAGCAGCTGAAACCACTGGCAAAATTCTTGGATGATGTCAAGAGCCTCTATGAGACTGAAGTCTTTTCTACCGACTTCTCCAATGTTTCTACAGCTCAGCAGGAGATCAATAGCCATGTGGAGAAGCAAACCAAAGGGGAAGTTGTGGGCATCATCCAAGACCTCAAACCGAACACCATCATGGTTCTAGTGAACTATATTCACTTTAAAGGTAAGGCTCTAAGATGTCCATTTCTAGTTCAGTGTTCCAACAATTTGGTGGGGCACTGAGGGGTGCTCATGGTCTCTTCTCACTGGCATCAGTAGGTGTCCCTCATACCATAGTGACCTGCTCCACTGGACACAGCTCTGTGTAGTTTTGGATCTTCTGGGAGGCACACGTAGCTCTGTAGATGAATCCAGGAAATTTCTAGGGATAGGGCACTTTCAAAGAGGTGAGTGACAATGGTATGAACATCCTGCTGATATCTGGCTAGAGAATCATAGTTTCCAAAAGATTTGGTGAGGTGGGACAAGCTTGCACTTGGCAGATAAACAGATTTGGGTTTAAATCCTACTGTGACTCTCACTCGCTGTGCATTCTTGGGCACGTTACATAAATACTTCTCTCATGTACTATGTACCCCCTTTGTACCAAGCACCATGCTAGGTGTGTGGTTTACACACGTTGTATCATCTAATCCTCACAAGTGCCCAGGTTCACACAGTTAATAAGTTTCAGAGCTGGTGTTCCTACCCAGGTTTGTCTGATTCTAAAGCTGGTGCTTGTAACAACAAGAATCATGTGACTCTTTTCTGAAGGTGCTGTGCCCAAATGATTTCTCCTGGTTCTACAGCACATGTCAGCCATGTTTGGTGGAGGAGTGAACAATTCTTGGCCACAAGCCACACACTTGTAGACGGATAAAACGGCAGAACAGATCCGTTGTCTCATTTCACCCTGTGTGTTGGATGTGCTTATACCTTTTTACGGAAGAGGAAACTGTGGCTCTGATGGGTTTAGTGTAAGTATAGTGGTTTTGAACACAGATGGAACATCTGTTGAACACGGAGTCCAACAGCCCCGGGTGTGACTTCTGGCTCTGCCATCGGCTAGCTGGGAGACCATGTAAAGTCACTTTCTCTCTCTGATCCTCAGTTACTCACTTGTAAAACTGGTTGACAGTAGGTACCTACTTCTGTGGCCGTCTTAATTACTAGATGAGATGACTGATGGAAAATTCACATTGGCACTAACACTGATTTAAAACAAACAACTCTCTTCTCTCTGTATTTTAAGCCCAGTGGGCAAATCCTTTTGCTCCATCCAAGACAGAAGAGGGTTCCAGCTTCTTAGTGGACAAGACTACAGCGGTGCAAGTGCCCATGATGCACCAGATGGAACAATACTATCACCTGGTGGATACGGAGCTGAACTGCACGGTGCTACAAATGGACTACAGCAAGAATTCTCTTGCACTCTTTGTCCTTCCCAATGAGGGCCAGATGGAGGGGGTGGAAGGGGCCATGTCATCTAAAACACTGAAGAAGTGGAACCGCTTACTGCAGAAGGGGTAAACATCTTAGATGATGTGAGAAGTAGAGGGTGGGCATAATGGTAGAGGTGAGACTGAATTCAGCAGAAACCCAGAGGCGAGAGAATCACCCTGAACTATTTAACAGCTGTGTGATGACCACTAAAGTACACTGAAAACATACTCTGTGTCAGCTGCTTTGCCAGGCACTTTACATACTTCATTTCCTCTAAGCACATCAACAAACCTGCAAAGGAGATGGTTTCATAGGCATTTTTCAAATGAGGAAGTCAGGGCTAGAAAGATAAAATGAAATCTCCAAAGTCAGCCAGCTAGTTAATTGATGCCTTTCCAGAGGCCAACTGGAACTTGAAGGATGGGTTGGATTTTGACATTAAGAGGTGGATGGGCAGCCATACTGGGCTAGGAGTGTTAGCTGGAAAACTATGAAATTCCCCAGGTGCTACCTGTTGACATTCATGCCACTGGCTCCCCAAACGTGGCCAACACCCAGAGATGTTACTTTTTGATTATAAGTGAGTCATATCTCCCTACTTCCAGTGCTGCAGTCCAGCATTGGCTGAACCAGAGAGCACTGCTTCCAGGATAACTTCTGATCTTTTGGAGCCATGTGTTGACCTGCATAGCAATGGTTGTCAATACCTACGGGAGGAGCAGAGTCCAATATAATACCGTGGTGACAGAGAGAGGGAGGGAATCATGAGCTTGGTGTGCTGATAGCCATGTGTTCCCACCCCCTTACCCCACAGGTGGATTGACTTGTTTGTTCCAAAGTTTTCCATTTCTGCCACATATGACCTTGGAGCCATCCTTCTGAAGATGGGCATCCAGGATGCCTTTGCTGACAATGCCGATTTTTCTAGACTCACAAAGGACAACGGTCTTAAACTTTCCATCGTAAGTTGATAGATTAGAGTCCTTGAATGTATGAACTGGAAGGGCCATTGAGATGTAGTTAATTCAACTCTCTCATTTTATCAATGAGGATTCTGAGGCCTAGAGAGGCAGAATGACTCATTCTAGGCCAGATTGACTCTAGAGTCATTCTCATTACCCCCAAACAAGACACTGTAACAGTTACTCCATCCCTGATGTTCATGCCCTAAAATGATTCTGGTAGAAGAACTTAATGATCAGAATTGATGCTAATGAGATACAGTTCTGGAGGGTGTGGCCAGGGCAGGGTAAAGCTTAAGAAGTGACTTCTAGAGGCAGAAAGCCATGGAGAAAGAGGTGGTTTCCTTACAGCTAGCCCTAAAATCAACAGAGATTCATTAATTACACTTAGCCAAGTAGCCATCGTATTTAAGCACAATCAACACAGTATGGTAAAGTGGTAACATTGTCTTTCCTTTTCCTTTCATGCTTCCAAACCGTTACAAAGACTTTTCCTGTTTCTTCAGGGGATCAGCAGTGTTTGTTCTCCCCCCAACAGGCTGCCCACAAGGCTGTGCTGCATATTGGTGAAAAGGGAACCGAAGCTGTAGCTGTCCCTGAAGTCAGATTCCTGGATCGGTCTGAGATAACTCTCTTTCATCCTATCATCCAATTTAATAGATCCTTTCTGTTGTTGATTTTGGAGAAAAGCACCAGGAGCATTCTCTTTCTAGGGAAAGTTGTGGACCCAACGGAAGTGTAGTTGGGAAAGAGGCCGTTGGCTAATTGCATGTGCTTATTGCAATGGGAAATAAATAAATAGTATAGCCTGATGAGATCGATGTGGGCTTGGACGTGCTTTTCTTTGTGCAGGGGTGGAGATTGGACTCCAGCCAAACTGCATTGGGTGTGAAAGGGGCCACTCCTGTGACCAAATATTCAGATAGTCAATGAGTGACTCGTTGCCCAAAGCACAGGAAGGCCCCATGTCAGTTCATTCCTCTTTGTCAGAACCCCCCTCCCCGCCCAGTTAGTTAGCTCCAAGGAATTTAACTGGGCTGGCAAATGCCCCCTCTTATGCCCTCTGGAGAATAGTTGAAATGTAGGTCAGGTCTTCATATCCCGTTATTCTAATAGTAAGATCAACAAATATAAAACAATGCAAATGCAGAGGATTATATGAGACTTCTCAGCCTCCTTTCTCCAACCCCATCAAAATGGTTCTCTGTGTTCTTGCCAGAACTGCCATTGGTTGGTTGTAAAAAGGTGCTTCCACTACAGGGCTGAGTCATAGACTGAGAGCTACTGCTAGGCATGTGGCTTTTGTAACGTAACAAGCATGGGACAAAAGAGCAAGAGAGACAGAGACAAACTTCCCTGTACAAGCCCATCCTTACCCCCCCTCCAAAAGTTTCCTTATTGCTAATTTATAAGCTGGGAGTGGAGAAGGAAAGTCATTCATTCATATCATATCTCATAGCCCTTCCTTTTCTGTATCCTAATCAGACTACTTTCCAAATGTTGCACCCCTGTCCCACTTGCTCAAATACAAATCTCCTAGTTAGTCTTTTTGTCTCTACTCTCACCAAAGTTTGATACCTCCTTAACCCCAGATCTTTCAACAACCTCCCTTTGACTGTGCATACCATCCTACCCCCACCCACTGAACTAGATTTCATCTCAGACAATACATATTCAAAGCCCCAGTATTAGAATTCAGTACACATATATAGCACAGTGACTGTTATTGATGTAGCATCTGAAATTCTAGCCCTAAGGTGAAACTCTTCAGCGACAGGGAAATAATAACAAATGCTTTTGCAGATATGGTTCTTCCAGATTGAAATAAATATGTATGCTTATAAAAGCATGTAGCCCACAAATATTCCAGTGTTTTGTTGTTAGACTCATTTGAGTTCTGCTTACTCCTGGTATAGTTTAGGTTGGTTTTATGGATAAGAAGTTGGAAGCCCAGAGAGGGAAAATGACTCATGGTACAGAAAATTCATTGCTAACATGGAGTTTGGTTTCACTGAAGTTACATTACGATCCTGGCTCTGCTACTTATACTATTTTGTGGTCTCGGACAAGGTACTTAAACCCTGCACCTTATTTCCCTCATCTGTAAAATGGAAGCACTAATAATATCCACGTCATCAGGATTTTGTGAACATTCTATACTGCAAAATACCTAATGTGTTCATCACAGAGCCAGGCATCTGATTAAAAAAAACCTTGTAAATATTAGCTGTTATTCCTGTTGATCTACGTCATACAGTGGATTGGTGTCAGAATCA
Source organism: Diceros bicornis minor (assembly GCF_020826845.1). NCBI lineage: Eukaryota > Metazoa > Chordata > Mammalia > Perissodactyla > Rhinocerotidae > Diceros > Diceros bicornis. The sequence continues at coordinate 98,848,618 of NC_080781.1, read as the reverse complement.
AGGTTGTAGTGTGTGTCTTCTGGTTTGCAGATTTATGTTCACTAGCTCAGGCCTTACCTCCGGAGGCCAGAGTAAATGCCATACAAGCCCCTTCTTAAGCATCCCCAGATGAGTTGGATCAGGGGTTGTTCTGGGAGGAATATCAGTATCTCCAGGGAGAAGTCAAGAATTAGCACGATACTGTCCCTCAAGTAATTCATGTGTCTCATTAGAGAGTAAACCTCATTCAAATCATTCATTCCTGTGGCCAGATGGTGAAGGACTGCCACTATTCACCTTATAAATATCAGCTCATTCTAGCAAACTAGGAATAGAAGATAACTTCCTTAACCTAATAAGGGTTACCCATAAAATACCTATAGGAAATATCTCACTTAATAGTGAAATGTTTTAGCAGAATTTCTACTAAACTGGGATAAAGACAAGAATTATCTATATTATTGCTTCTATTTAACATTATACTGGAGGTCTTAGACAAGAAAAAGAAATGAAGATTATAAAAAATAGAGTGGAAGAAAAAGAAACAAATCTATCTACACCAAGAAAATCTATGGATAAACTTTTAGAACAAAAATGAGAAAACTTCTTGGGGAACAGAGTACAAGAGAGTAGTGCTATGGATGATATAAAATTCATCAACTCAGGCCGGCCCTGTGGCTTAGGGGTTAGGTGTGCGCGCTCCGCTGCTGGCGGCCCGGGTTCGGATCCTGGGTGCGCACCGACGCACCGCTTCTCCGGCCATGCTGAGGCCGCGTCCCACATACAGCAACTAGAAGGATGTGCAGCTATAACATACAACTATGTACTGGGGTTTTGGGGGGAAAAATAAATAAATAAAAACATCTTTAAAAAAAAATTCACCAACTCTATTTACCTTTCTCCATTATGATAGAATTATAGCCACATGGCTTCCCTGATATACTACATTTCCTAGCTCCCTTACAGTTAAGGGTAGCCATAAAACTAAGTTCTCATAGATGGAATATGAGTGTAAGTGATGTATGACATTTACTGACCAGGACATTACAACAGTTTGGTACCTCCTTCACTCTCTTTCCATCTCCTTTGAACTGGATTGTGGACTTACTTATGATCCAGCTTGACCACCAAGCTGATGAAGAACTCTTTGGCAGTCTGGTGTAATGTATGTGCCTCTTTTTTAGAATAGTATTTTAAATATTAAAAAAAGTTTCTAGGATTACAAAGGACATCAGTAATATTAAAATATAATTATAAAAATAATACAATTAAAATTCCTAACATAGTAATGTTTGTGTTTCCACAACAACATATTAATTAGTAACATCTATAATAATAAATACATTAATTCCAAAGCAATAGGAAGTATAAATGATATTTCAAGATATCTACAACAGTAACATGCTTTGAAATGATATGAATTTTGTATGTGACAAAATCACAGATACAGCTGCTACTACCATGGTTTGTGGCTCACATTCATAAATGAACAAAATGCTAAATTTTGGTTGGAGGCTGATAAAATTAAAGATGAAATTTTTCATAAACAAATTTATAGATCCTCTGAATTTTATCCTTAGACTTCCTTGAAGGTTCTATGGACTCTGGGTTAAAAACTCTGCCTTGGTGGAAAAACAGGATGGAAAAGACCTTGATATCTAAATACTCACATGAAGGAGAGTTGCCCACTGACCTAAAATGCTTATCCCAGATGATTAGGTGAGCAGAAATAAATTTCTATATTTTTTAAGAATTGGATTTATTGCTGAGTCCATTTACTAAGCAGCCTGGCTGTATTAGTCTGATCAGGCTGCCATAACAAAATACCACAAACTGATTGGTTAAACAATAGAAATTTATTTTCTCACACTTCTGGAGGTTAGAAGTCTATGATCAAGGTGCTGGCAAATTCCATTTCTGATGAGATCCCTCTTCCTGGTTACAGCTTTCATTCTATATCCTCACATGGCCTTTCCTCCAATGCGTGCATATGTGTGGAGAGAGAGGGAGAGAGCTCTCAGGTATTTCTTCTTATAAGGACACTAATCTTATGAGATCAGGGCCCCATTCTTATGACTTCATTTAACCTTAATAACTTCCTTACTCCAAACATAGCTACACTGGGGGTTAGGCCTTCAACATATGAATGAGGGAAGACACATACATTCAGTGTATAATGCTAGCGTTATTCCAAGTACTACAGACATTGTAGCCCTAGTGGGAATGTTGCAGCAGACTCAAAGAGAGTTAAGTACAGGATGTTATCACCCTTGGGATTGATGCCTTGGAATGGCTGGGCCTTCACTCACTCACCTCAATCATTGAATGGGGGCCAGAGGTTTCAGCAACTGAGGCTGCCCTTGAAGGGGTTAAAAGCTGAAGACATTCTACTGACAGGACCCCTAGAATCTAGAAAAATAAGCCCTTTTTGAAGAGAAATCTGTGTGGTGTACCTCCATGTCCAACGCAGGCCCCTCCTTATGCTGCTGAAATCTACTTCTTCATAGAAGTCCGGGAAGCAGATCCTCCATGGTCCTCTACCATCCATTCTAGATTCCCTTTCCTTTCACCTGGTCCCTGTAGCTTACTTGGTGACATGACTGAGAGCCTCATCCCTGAAAGTCTTGAGCTACTGGTTACCATGCTCTTCTCTGGCCAAAGTTACCGCACAAGTCCATTTCCCATCAAAATTAGGCAAAGGAATATCAAGAGGCACTCATGTGGATTGCTTGGGTGTCAAGCATATTCAGCTTGCCCCCATTGTGTAATGACATCTCTTCCACCTCCTGATGATCAAGGTTAATTGCTCTTGTCTAGATGGTGTACTAAAGAGTCTGACTCCATTTTTTGAGTTTGACTGCTGACATCTTTTAAAGTTCACCTCTCCCTCTTCCCCTTGTGCCCCACATCTTGGCAAGCTGATAAGAAAGTCAAGGTGTTTCCTTCTTTGGTGCTGATGGGAGGTTCAAACCACATGAGCCCCTGCCTACACAAAGACACTCCCACCCCCTAATCACCATAAAAACCCAAGCCAGTTTCTTTTCCCTGATCTCTCAAGCCATTTTTAAACCAGCTTAGGAAGCCTGCCCTGCTCCCCCGAAAAAGCCTCTGTATGTAAGTAATAACACTTATCCTCTCTTGGGGTGTGTGTGTGTGGCATCACCAGTCTTGACATCTGAACCAAATTTTTGGCATGGGTCCATCCTGTGTCTGTAAGATCGCCACAACAGATGGCCACAGCAGATGCTTGCTATTCTCTGAATAAAATAATCCTGAAGTGTCCAGGCAACATCCATATCTTATAGTTCAATGGAACTCCTGCTAGTTTCATGGCAGAAGTGTTTGCCCTTTGGGGATCATGACCTGCAACCCTGTAGAGCCCAAAGTTGTGAGGACAGAAGAAGGAATTATGCCTCTGGACAGGAGACGACAACATCAACTCTTCCTTGGGTCTCCACCCTGCCAGCCTGCCCTGCAGATTTTGGACTTGCTGGCTTCCAGAATCATGTGAGCCAATTCCCTAAAATAAATAAATAAATCTCATACACACACACACACACACACACACACACACACATATGTATGCATTATAGGTTTTGTATCTCTGGAAACGCCTAGCTAATACAATAAGTTTGGGGATGTTCTCTGAAGTAGCTTATAGAAGTTAAAAAAAAGGTTGCTTTAATTTGCTATAACTTCACTGAACTTTGCTCTTGACTACTCTGTCCTTTTAGTAGCACAGAAATTTATCTGGTCATTTCAAGGCAAGTCTAGTCATTTACAAACTTTTCCTTCCTCTTTTGGGTGAACACCTGGCTAAATTCAAGGCTTTTTCCCACTTTTTTTCTCTTTCCCAACTCCCACAATAGTTTAACTAACATAGAAGGAGGAGACTCAGTCATGTATTTTTCTGATAACAGGAGAGGGGCTTCTTGTCCGAGATGGTTAGCATCTGTCCACATTGGCTTCTGGTGATATTTCCCTTCCTCACTGGCTGCTATCCATCCCTACTGGCATTGGCTGAGGTGCTTCCTGTCCTGCCATAGCCTTCAGCTCACAAGGACTCCTTAGTGCATTGTCCTGATGCCAATCTAAAGATCTCTTTTGATCCCTTGGTCCTCCTTCAACCTTTTAGCCCCCTCCCTGCCCCCCAACAGGGGCATGAAGACTGAGAGCTGCTCTCTCCACACTACACAGGGCTACCAGGGTCTCTATGAGGTTGTCCTCAGGCACATGCATCTCAAAACTTCTCAGCCATTATTATTCTTCTGCAATAGAGTCATGTTAGATGTGTGGCTTATCCCTAGAACTTTGAGGTAAAGTCTCTAAAACTTCCATGGAGTTTTTTATACTCTCCACCTGGGACTCAACCCTAACAGGTGGAGGAGGCAAGGTAAGAGCAGGGTGTGGGTTCCTTTCTCAAAGGCTGGTGTATCTGCTAACCTCTGCCATCCAGAGAGGGTGATACAGAAAAGCAATTTATGCACACAGTCTGGTACCTCCTTGAATGTGAAAAAATATTCTTTCCTGGAGAACCAAGGTTAGGGAAGTCTGCAATGTACCTTAGTGGAAGCCGTGCCTGAGACTCATGGCTAAAGGAGAGGGTCCTTAGACAAGAATGAAGGCTTTCAAAGACAAGGATCTGAGGAGGCATACATTACAGGTAACAGTCAATACTAATGCGTACATGTGCCATAGGGACACTGAGCTGTTACAGCAGCCACTAAAAGGATATTTGTGTAAAGAACCCAAGGCCTGCTGGGACAATAAGGTGAAAGTGACTTTGGAGCTGATGATTAAGACTTGGGTCATGAGGACTAAAGTCCTCAAAAATAGGACACAAAGGCTCTCCCTGCCTTTGGTACAAAGGCCATTAGTGTGCAGAAAATTCACTCTAAGTTTATGAATCAGGTAAATGATCCCCATTCTGGAGAGTCAACTTGACTTGGCTTTGTGTGGTCCCCTTACAATGCTTTAGAGTCTTGTCCTTAAAAAATCATTCCCAATTCCTTGAAAGGCAGAGTTATTTAAGCAGTCTGAGAAAGTGATATACCACTCTGAGGCAAGACTGCCCAATTTGGGTGAAAAGAATTTGTTTTGGAAAATATTTCCCAACATTAACCCTTGACCCCAAAGAGTCAAGTGCAAAGCATTAAAGGGGAGAGTGGATAAAAGGTAGCAAAAGAGGAGTACTGTAGATGAACAAGAGGAGTGAACAGAATAGTAATAGATGATATGCTGTATCAAGGGTTTACTATGTGCAAGGCACTATGCTAAGCATTTTACATATATTATCTCAATCAATTTTTGTGACAACCCTATGGAGGAGTGTGGCAGAGTCAACTAGCTCTCCTACACTCACCTCCATAGTGAAGAGTTATTTCTGGCAAATGGCTAACCAGTGAGGGGCTAAATTTTCCACCTACCCCTTTGCAGTTAAATGGAGTAATGTGATCAGTTCCTGTGGTAGACTGAATAATGGCCCCCAAAGTTATCTAGTTGCTACTCTGTGGAACCTGTGAATATTAGTTTTGCATGGCAAAAAGGGACTTTGCAGATGTGAGAAAGTTAAGGACCTTGAGATGGGAAGTTTATCTTGGATTATCCAGTCGGGCCCTAAATGCAATCACCAATATCCCTTTAAGAGGGAAGCAGAGGGAGATTTGAGCATAGGAGAAGGTGATGTGATGATGGAAGCAGAGAGGGATTTAAAGATGCTATATTACTTGCTTTGAAGATAGAGGAAGGAGCTATGAGACAAGGAATGTAGGGAATATAGCACCAGAAGCTGGAAAAGGCAAGAAAATAGATTCTTCTCTGTATCCTGCAGATAGAGTACAGCCCAGCTGACATCTTGGTTTTGATCCAGTAAAACTATTTTGGACGTCTGGCCTCTAGAACTGTAAGAAAATAAATTTCTGTTGTTCTAAGCCACTAAGTTTGTGGTAATTTGTTACAACAGTCATAGGAAACTGATACATTTCTCACCAATGAAATATGAGCAGAAATGTCACCAGGTCCATATTGCGATTTGTAAGGGTCCTAGGAGCATTAGATGTCATGGGCCTCTTCCTCTATAAAAGTATATTTTATGACTGCATGGATATAAAGATAAATATAATCCAAGCTTAACTTACTATTATATGTTCATTATTATTATGCTCATTTTATCTTTTGGTTTTAAAATAAATTAAAATGAAACCTTTTTTTATGGGCCCCTTAAGAGTATCATGAACCTTAGGCCCTGTGACTACTGTGCCTAATGGATAGGTCAGTGATGTCACTTCTGAACGATGGAGGTTATGGAGCCAGTGTGCTTTCTCCATTTTCTCTTTTTTGAAGAGGTCTCTCAGATCCCAGCAGCTGGCCCTGAAGAAGATTCTGATTTATCTGAGTCACCATGTGGAGGAAAGTTACCTTCTGCCCAGCAATAACCACATTGTACTATTACAAAAGTGAAAAATGAACTTTTATTGCTTTAAGTCACAGAAATGTTGGGATGTACTTGTAACAGCAGCTAACACTATACTAAAGAATACAGAGATTGGTACTTTGAAGTGGAATTCTCCCATAGTATAAATTTACAACATGTAGCTTTAGCTTAGTGGTCAAGTTGTATGCAGCAAGGAGTTGAAATTGGAAACTGGAGATATGGAGACCTGAGTGCAGTGGCAAATATTGGGTGCATTTATCATCCACGATCACTTGAAAGTCAGTCCAAAGAGCTACTAAGTTTGAAGCCCTAGGAGAAGAGATTGGATAATAGAATGTTGATAGTGTGTATTGTTGTCACTTGCTGCATTTAGGAAGGTGTGCCAAGAAAGAGATGCACATTGCAAAAATTATCTGGTTTGAGATTAAAGACAGAAAGCTATAGAGAGTCTTATTCTGCTCAGGTTGCCATAACAAAATAACAGAGACTGGGTGGTTAAACAACAGAAATTAATTTTCCCACAGTTCTGAAGGCTAGAAGTCCCAGATCAAGGTGCAGAATTGTCAGTTTCTGGTGAGTACTTTCTCCCTGACTTGGAGACAGATGTCTTCTTACTTTATCCTCATGTGGTCTTTCCTCAGTGTGTGTGCATAGAGAGATTCCTTTCTCCTTCTTCTTCTTCTTCTCCTTCTCCTTCTCCTCCTCCTCCACCTCCTCCTCCTCCTTCTTCCACCAACCCTATCAGATTAAGACTCCACCCTTATGACCTCATTTTACCTTAATTTCCTTCTGAAAACCATATCTCCAAATACAGTCTTATTGGACGTTAGGGCTTCAACATATGAATTTTAGAGGGAACATAATTCATTCCATAGAATTCCACCCCTGGCTCCAAAAATTCATGTCATTCTTGCATACGAAATACATTCATTCCATCCCAACAGGCCCTAAAGTCTTAACTCCTTCCAGTATCAACTCTAAAGTTTAAAGTTCATTTAAATACCATGCAAATCAGATATAGGTGAGACCCAAGGTACAATTCATCCTGAGGCAAAATTCCTCTCTAGCTGTGACTGTGAAAGCAGACAATTTATGTGTTTCCAAAACACAATGGTGGGACAGGCTTGGGATAGATTTTCCATTCCAAAAGGGAGACACTGGAAGGAAAAAAGGTATGAAGTGTTCCATGCAAGTCCAAAACCTAGCAAGGCAAATTCCATTAGATTTTAAGGCTCAAAAATAATCCTCTTGTTTAATACTCTACCCCCCAGGCCCACTGGGGTGGCAGCATCACCTCCATGCCTCTAGGCAGTGGTCCTGCCCCTGCACCTCTGCTAGGCCAGGCTCCCACCCACAAGGTTCCAGGTGATCCTGCCCCTAAGGCTTCAGGGAGAGGCCATCTTGTCTGTTGAAACTGAGGTGTTGGCTCTGATGATCTCTGAATTGCTTTCAGGGTCATTTGTCCCTTTTGAAGAAAAGCACATGTTCAAAGCCAAATAGCTCTATCATCCCCTTCTGTCAAATCCAAGAAGCTTTCCACCATTTTGTCCCATCCTCATCCCCTTCAGTTCAAACTGGCATTTTTTTTTTTTTTTTTTTTTTTAAAGATTTTATTTATTTATTTTTCCCCCCCAAAGCCCCAGTAGATAGTTGTGTGTCATAGCTGCACATCCTTCTAGTTGCTGTATGTGGGACATGGCCTCAGCATGGCCAGAGAAGCAGCGCGTCGGTGCGAGCCCGGGATCCGAACCCGGGTCGCCAGCAGTGGAGTGCGCTCACTTAACCACTAAGCCACGGGGCCGGCCCCAAACTGGCATTTTTGCTGCTAACATAACCACATAAACTTTTAATCAAGTGACAGTATAGCCACAAAAGCTCTCATTTTTTGAAATATGGATAAGCTGAGAATTTTCTAAATCTTCAGGTTCAAGTTGCTTTTGACTAACAATTCCTTCTTCAATTTATCTCTCTCCTTTCGCATTTTACTATAAGCAGTCAGGAAGAACTAAGACACTCCTTCAAAACTGTTCTTAGAAATCAACTCATATAAATATCCAATTTGATAATTTTCAATTTCTACCATCCACAAAACATTAGAACATAATTCACCCAAGTTCTTTGCCACTTTATAATAAGGATCTCCTTTCTTCCAGTTTCCAATAACATGTTCTTCATTTCCAGCTGAGATCTCACTAGAATCACCCTCAACGTCCATATTTTTAGATTGCACCTTAAAACTCTTCCAGCCTCTATCCATTACCCAGTTTCAAAGCCATTTCTACATTTTTCGGTATTTGCTACAGCAGCACCTCACTTCTTGGTAATAAAACATGTCTTAGCCTGCTTGGGCTGCCGTAACAAAATAACATAGACTGGGTGGCTTGAACAACAGAAATTTATTTTCTCACAGTTATGGAGGCTAGAAGTCCCAGATCGAGGTGCAGCAAGGTTGGTTTCTGGTGAGTAGTCTCCTCCCGGCTTATAGACAGCCACCTTCTCATTCTGTCCTGACATAGCCTTTCCTCAGTGTGTACATATGGAGAGAGAGAGAGACAGACAGGGAGAGACAGCAATCTCTTCTTCTTGTTGTAAGGTCACTATTTCTATCAGATTAGGACCCACCCTTATGGCCTAATTTTAAGTTAGTTACATCCTAAAAGCCTTATCTCCAAATATAGTCATATTGGGGGTTAGAGTTTCAACATATAAATTTTATAACAACACAATTCAGTCCATGGGAGTGGCCTTGCACAGCTTAAAATGCCAACTACTACTGGACTCTGAACAGAAAGACTTCAGGCTCAAAAATGTCTTTAAGCAAAGAGGCTCAGTTAGCCTCCTCAAAGAGAAAATGGCAGGATAGAGGATTTTAAAAGCCCATTTCTCCACAAAAATAACTAATAAATTGGTAAAACTTGTCAGAATCAATATTTCCAAACTCTGGAAACTAACCAAAAGCTTATAGCAACCAGGAAAATGCTTAATCAAGAAAAAAATAGCTGAATTGCAGGAGGAAGAGAGAGTTTTGTGAAATTTTAAATTATCCTGATCCTATATCCTGCCCCCTAGCTCAATGGTGGCATTGAAGACAACAGCCTACATTCTGGGTAGAGACACTAGTATCAGAGGGAACAGAAGGGACCTTTTTCCTCAAAGAATTATGGTTGTTCTCTTTGATGTGTCTGGTGGCTCCCTAGAGGACAAGCTGAATAGGTTTGCCTTTATTTCACCTAACTCTGAATTCTCCCACTGCTGAGATGGCTAACCAGGGAGAATTAGTTGAAAACATTTAAAAGCCGATGACTTAGTCATTGCTACCTGAGAAAATTGATAACAGTTGGGGCAAACAATAGAGTAACCAAAATCTTGGTAAGTAAAGCTGGAGAATAAAATGCTTTGAGGAATAAGGGCCTTCAAAATCTCTGGCATATTCCTGGGAATCTATAAGTCTACAGAGATGACCAGGGCTGAGTGCATTCTCAGGAAGTACCTGAGAAGAACCTAGGCCTCACCTCTAGCTGACCTTCAGGTTCTATGCAAACAGGAAGTAAAGGGTAAGGCAGAGTTTTACCTTGGCCACACTGAGTATTGAAGGCATGCCCTAATATGCATAGAGAGACCATTTGGAAAGACTTTTTTTGTTTCAGGCCTATAAAGAAATTGCTGTCCATTCACTAGCTGACCACTAGGCTAACGCAGCTAAAATTTCATGGGCTACACATGAAAAGAGCATAGACTTTACAATATTAGTTCAGAAAAGTCACTAAATAAACAACAATAACAACTGAAATAAGCAGCAACAACAAACTCTGGGGATGAGAAAATATCTTATATCCAGAATGTCCTCATTATAATAATATTCAAAATGCCTAGTTTTCAACAAAAAATTACATGGCATAAAAATAAATAAGAGAGTATAGCCAATGTACAAGGGACAAAAGAGAGTTAATAGAAACTGTACCTGTGGAATCCAGACACTGGAACTATTAGACAAAGACTATTAAAAAAAACTATTTTAAACATACTCAAAGAACTAAAGGAAAACACATAATAAGAATCAAAGGAAACCATGAAAATGATTCTCACCAAAAACAGAATATCAATAAAAAGATAGAAATTGTAAAAAGGAACCAAATAGAAATTCTGGAGCTGAGAATTTCAGAAACTGGAAAATTCCCTAGAGGGGCTCAATAGCAGATTTGAGGTGGCAGAATAAAGAATTTGCAAACTTGAAGATAGGTCAATTGAGAATAAGAAAGAAAAATGAATGAATAATAATGAAGAGAGCCTAAGAGTCCTACGTTATATGATCATATGTACCAATATATGCATAATGGCAGTCCCAGAAGGAGCTGGGTGTGAAAAAGGGCCACAGAAAGTATTAAAAGAAATAATGATGGAGGGGCTGGCCCGGTGGCGCAAGCGGTTAAGTGCGCGCGCTCCGCTGCGGCGGCCCGGGGTTCGCTGGTTCGGATCCCGGGCGCGCATCGAAGTACTGCTTGGTAAGCCATGCTGTGGCGGCGTCCCATATAAAGTGGAGGAAGATAGGCACCGATGTTAGCCCAGGGCCGTCTTCCTCAGCAAAAAAAGAGGAGGATTGGCGGATGTTAGCTCAGGGCTGATCTCCTCACAAAAAAAAAAAAGAAATAATGATGGAAAACGTCCCAAATTTGATGAAAGATATAAATCTACAAATCTAAGAAGCTCAACAAAACCCAAGTAGGATAAACTTAATGAGATCCAAGCTGAGACACATTATAATCAAACTATCAAAAGACAAAGAGAAAGAGAGACTACTGAAAGCAGCAAAGAGAAGTGACCCATCGATTACAAGGGATCCTCAATAAAATTAACAACCAATTTTTCATCAGAAATCATGAAGACCAAAAGGCAATGAGATGATATATTCAAAATACTTTAAAGATGAAAAATTGCCAGTAAAGAATTCTATATCCATCAAACTATTCTCAAAATGAAGGAGAAATTAAGATACATCCAGAGGGGGGAAAAAAAGCTGAAGGAGTTTGTCATTAGTAGACTTGCCCTATAAGAACTGCTAAAAACTGTCCTTCAGACTGAAATGAAAGGGCATTAGACAGTCACTCGAATCCATAGAAAGAAATTAAAAATACCAACAAAGGTAACTAGATAGGAAAATTAAAAATTCAGTATTAATGTATTTTTAGTTTGTAACTCCTCTGCTTTCCTACATGATTTAAAAGACAACTACATAAAACAATAATTGCAAATCTATGCTAATGGACACATAATGTATAAAAATAAAGATATAATTGGTGACAATAACACTATGGGGAGAAGAGCTATATACAAAGTTTTTTATGCTATTGTAAATAAGTTGGTATTAACACAAACTAGGTAGTTATAAATTAAGATGTTAATTGTAATCTCAGGACAGCAACTAAGAAAATAACTTAAAAAATAGAGTTTAAGAAATGACCAGGTAATTAAAGTGATATACTAGAAGATATCTATTTACCAGAAAAGAAGGCAATAATTGAGCAATTGAGGAACAAAAAATATATAAGACATATAAAAAACAAATGGGAAAATTGCAGATGTAAGCCCTTCCTTATTACATTATATATAAATGGATTAAAATACTTAGTTAAAAGGCATAGGTGGACAGAATGAATAAAAATCATGATCAAACCTTATACTCTCTCGAAGAGACTCATTTTAGATTCAAATACACAAATAGCTTGAAAGTAAAGAGAAGAAAATGATATTTCATGAAAATAGTAACCAAAAGAGAGCTGATGTGGTTATACTATTGTTGGACAAAATATACTTTAAGATAAAAATTATTACAGGACAAAAAGGACATTATATAATCATAAATTGTCAATTCATCAAGAAAATACAATAATTATGAACACATATGCACCTAACAGCAGAGCCCAGAAGATATGAGGCAATAACAGACAGAATTTAAGGAAGAAATAGACAATTCAACAATAATAGTTGGAGAGTTCAGTACTTCATATTCAATACTGGATAGAACAGCTAGACAGAAGATCAGCAAGGAAATAGAAGATTTAAATAGTATTCTACAGCAACTAGACCTAATAGACATATATATAGCACACTACCCGAGGACAGCAAAATACACATTCTTCTCGGGTACCCATAGAACTTATTACAGGGTAGATCATATGTTAACCTACAAAAAAAAGTCTCAATAAATTTTTAAAAATTGAAGTCATATAAAGTATCTTCTATTACCACATGGGAATAAAAATAAGAATCAATAGCATAAGGAAATCTGGAAATTTCACAAATATGTGGAAATTAAACATTACACTATGAAACAACCAGCGGGTCAAAGCAAAAAAAACACAAGGGAAATTATAAAATACTTTGAGATGAATGAAAATAATAATAAAAAATAAAAACGACATACCAAAACTTACGGGATGCCGCAAAAGTAGTACTTAGAGGGAAATTTATACCTGCAAACACCAAGATTAAAAAGGAAGAAATATCTCAATAACCTAACCTTCCACCTTAAGAAACTAGAAAAACAAGAGGAAACTAAACCCGAAACAAGCAGAAGGAAAAAATAATAAAGATTAGATCAGAGATAAATAAAATTGAGAATAGCAAAACAGAGAGGATCAACAACACCAAAAGTTGGTTCTTTGAAAAGATCAACAGTGTTAACATGCTGTTGGTAGACTGGCTTAGATAAAATAATCAAATTACTAAAATCAGAAATGAAAGTGGAGACATTACTACTGACCTTAGGGAAATAAAAAATATTATGAGAGTATTGTATGAGTTATTGTATGCCAATATTCAGGTTACCTAGATGAAATGGACAAATTTCCAGAAAGATAAAATCTATAAAAATTAACCCAAGAAGAAATATAAAATACAAATAGACCTTTAACAAGTAAAGAGATTGAATTAGAAATTTTTAAAATTTCCGACAAATAAATGCCCAGTGCCAGATGGCTTCACTGTTAAATTCTACCAAATGTTTACAAAAGAATTAAAATCAATTATTCTCAAACTCTTGCAAAAATATAGAAGAAAGAACACTTGCTAACTTATTCTATTAGGCCAGTATTACTTTGATACCAAGGCCAGATAAAGACATAACAAAAAAGGAAAACAAAATACCAATACCTCATGAATATAGCTGCAAATATCCTCAACAAAAACTATTAAACTGAATCCAGCAACATATTAAAGGTATTATACACCATGACCATGTGAGATTTGTCCCAGGAAAGCAATGAGGGTTCAACATATGAAAATAAATCAATGTAATACAATGTATTAATAGAATTAAGAAAAAGCACAATATCATCTCAATAGTTGAAGAGAAAGTGTTGGGAGAATTGAATACCCTTTCATGACAAAAACAATCAACAAACTAGGAATAAAGGGGAACTTCCTCATCATGATAAAGGACATTTATTAAAAACCCAAAGCTAACACTATCCTCAGTGGTGAAAAACTGGCAGCATTTACCCTAAGATCAGGAACAAGACAAGTATGCCCAGTCTTGCCACTTCTATTCAACATTTTACTGGAAGTTCTAGCCAAGGCAATTAGGCAAGAGAAAGAAATGTCATACAGATTGGAAAGGAAAAAATAAACTATTTCTATTTGCACATGATGTGATCTTATATAAAGAAAACCCTTAAGAATCCACAAGAAACTATTATAGCTAATAAATGAGTTCAGCAATGTTGTAGGATACAAAATCAACACACAAAAATCAAATGTATATCTATACACTAGCAATTAACAATCTGAAAGGAAATTAAGGAAACAATTCCATTTGTAATAGCATCATAAAATTAAAATATTTAGGAATAAATTTAACCAAGGAAATGCAAGGCTTGTACACTGAAACTACAAAATATTGTTGAAAGAAATTAAAGACATAAATAAATGGAAAGCTATCTTAGGTTCATAGATTAGAAGACTTAATATTAAGATGGCATTACTCCCCATATTGATCCACAGATTCAGTGCAATCCTTATCAAAATTCCAGCCACTTTTTTTTTTTTTGCAGAAATGGAAAAGTTAATCCTAAAATTCATAAGGAATTGCAAGGGACCCTGAATAGCCAAAACAATCTTGCAAAAAGAACAAAGTTGTAGAACTTACACTTTTCAATTTTTAAACCTAAGCCAAGCTACAGTAATCAAAGCAGTTGTAGTACTGGCATTGATAGACATATAGATCAATGGAATAGACTTGTGAGTCTAAAAATAAACCCATACGTCTATGGTGAATTGATTTTTGACAAGGTCCCCAGACCACTCAATGAGAAATCGTAGTCTGTTTAACACATGATGCTATGGCAACTGGATGTCCACATGCAAAAGAATGAAGTTGGACCATTATCTCAAACTATACACAAAAATTAACTTCAAATAGAAAATGTCTTCCAACAAAAAAGGCTTATTAAGACTTCTCATTTAAACAGATGTACTCAGTCTTTCAGCAAAGATCAGATTAAGATTGTTTCCTTCTCATCCTAACCAACAGATTCAGATGCCCTCAATTAAGAAAAGAGAGAGGCAGAGAATGAAGAAGCAAAGAAATAAGGCAGACTTAATTGTGTCTAGGAAAAAAGTTGGATGTGGTTGCTGTCGCATGAGATTGATCAAATGCAAATAGGCAGAAAGCTTATTGAGTTATGAGGAAATTGCAGTTCCAAAAACCCCATAAACTTGGTCTAAAACAGCCTACAACTGTATAACCTGGCCCCCAAACCTGTACCATCAGGAAGAGGACTGTGGATAATTATGTATTCATCAAGGAGGGAAATCTCCCCCAAACCCACGTGAGATATATCTATGGAGAGCATTGGACAAGGGAGTTTCCCACAGAGAGAAGAATCAATATCTAATCAGAAAACCTCCCCCACTACTAGGGCAGAGTATCTTCAGAGTACGTGATCAGTAGGATTCCATCATTGCTATTAGACCAGCAATCACAGTATATCTTTCATTCTTCCATTTTGTTAACGAGAGTTTTTACTCAGCTTATTCTGTCCCTATTCCACCATTGTATATTGGGGATGTGGGGGAGGCAGATAATTTGACTTTTAGTTCCAAAGGATCCACATGTGGACCTAATGGAGAGGACTGCACATCACCCAGAGATTCTGGATTTTGAGCTGAATGCAGTGACTGGTTAGAACATTGGCTTATCTTCCTTGGGGAGGGAGTGAGTGTATTCTAGGTGTGAGAAGGAAGGCGGCCTTCTCAGATATTTGGTGGCCAGGGGACCAAACAGATAAGTAACTGTCCTCCAAAAGTCTGCCCCCTGCCTTTCATTAGATAAATTTGTTGTGGAGAAACAGCTGCTCAGCCAGGAGCTATATTTCCTAGCCTGCCTTGTAACTAGGAGAATCCTTGTGACTTGTTCTTACAAGTGTCAAAAGAGAAGATGTGATCTGTATCACTATTCAGCCACGAAGATTAAGAGGCAGATACAGCCTTTATATCATCTCTTTCCTCATTTCGCCAGCTCCAGAGCCCTAGAGTATGGAGGACTCACAAGATGGGAGGAGCCTGGATCACTGAATCACCACGTGGAGGAAACCACCCACCTATCATGAAAAATTACTTTGGACTATTAGGTGAGAGTGAAATAAACTTCTGATGTATTAGGCCATGGAAACATTGAGTTTTATCTGATAAACAGAATTACCCATACCTAGAAATGTACCAATATTATCCCCATTGTAATAGGAATATATATATAATGCTAGGAAAACACTGTAGATGAGGAAATAAAGGCTCAGGGGCTTAAGGAAATTTCCCAAAGGCACATGGCCTTTTAGTGTTGAAACCAGGATTCTCACCCAGGCCATTTCACTCTAGAGCCTCTGCTCTTGGCTAGGACCTTACTTGTCTCCTGGAAAATAGTAGTAATAAGGTCAGTGCCATCAGTACTGGTATCTTTCCAAAGTTACTTCCTGCTGTAGCAGGAGGTCACTCGCAATGTAAATAGAAAGCAAATAACAAGACCAGTCAGGAAGCTTCATCAGTTTTTGAGAAAGAGCCATGAGTTTCCAACAAGCCAGTAGAAAATTTGGAACTTGGTATCAGAGCCCCAACATCTCCATCAGAAAGGAGGAATCACAAATCCTTTTATGATGTGTTAATTCACTCATTCATTCAATAGACATTAATGGAGGGCTTACCATGTGCCAGGATCTGTTCCAACAAAACAAAAGTCCTTATGGAGCTTATATTCCAAGTATGGAGAGACAGACAGTAAACGAAACAAGAGAAATATACCAGGTCTTACATGGTGATAAGTACTATGGAGAACAATAAAGCAGAGAAGAAGGAAAGTATGGCAATTCAAATACAATGGTCCCTTTCTGCAGGCTGGAGAAACAAGGGTTACTCTTTCTGTTTGATATACCACACTTCCCAGAACCTGACATGAAATGTCTCCACAAGGTCTAAGTTGATTTTTGCTCCCCCTATCACTTATTTGTTTTATTTCCTTGCAAATTATTAACTTTGCAAGGTACGATTTTGCAAGGGCTTGTCTCAGTCTGCACCCCCTTCCCCCATCCTGTTGTGGCAACTGTCATATCTACTGTCCATGTCCCTGCTGCCCACCCAACAGTCCTGCTCTTTGCTGATTGTGGGCCCAGGACAAGAATAACTCCCTCCGATGTTGCTACACTTATTTCCTGCCTATTATCTCAGTCTCTTCTTATTTTTTTAAGGAGCTGGACTAGCATCACAAGTGTGTTTTGGAGTCAGAGGAAGTTGAGTTTAAACCTTGGTCTACCACTTACTGGCTATGGGAACTTTGGCAAATCACTTAATGTCTGAATAGTGTGAAATGGGTATAATACAGGGGAAAAAATATGAAGTTGTTATCTAGTTTGGGAGGTTGGCCCCAGAATGTAAATCAATGCAACTCTTCCCAGGCAGGGCATCCAAGGGCTCAAGTCAGCCAACAGGTGAAGTATGAGTATACCATTGAAAATGAAGGTATGGTGCTGGTAAAAAGAAAGGGAGATATTAAATGGATAGTGGAGGAAGAAAGTCATAAATACTAAATATGACCTCAGGATACCAGGTATAGAACTGAGGGCTTTGGTCTTTGCAAATAGGTCCTTTCTTCCTTGTCATAAATTTATATCTATATATTTTAATTAATATATATTCTATTTCTTCCAAAACTGTACATAAACTGTGATTATGGTGGCTAAATTTAGTCCACAGGTTGAGGAATATTGAAATATAATTACAATGGATCTAGAGGAGGTATGAGTATTACCCATAGATCTTGGAATTGGAGCTCAATTAAGTGACTGAAGAGATGTTGGGAAATGACAGAATTTGTTTGGGTTATACTTAAAATAATTGTATCTTTTTAGGCAGGGAATTTTTTAGAAGAAAGTAGGTGAGACGAAGGATATGTAGATGCTGGGCAGCCATGAGCACGGATTCTAATATACATGTATTGCTTTTTAGCAACCCAGCATCAACTTTCCACTTCTTTATTGTACACCAGTTTCTTTTTAAAGAACTACCCTTGCCCTTTATATTAAGTCTACTTAAATCAGTGGCACCGCTCTGCTCTAACCAAGAGGTAGGCGTATCCTGACCTAAGTTAGGATAATCTACTGCTCTGTAGCTAGATTTTTGGATCCTAATCATAGATATTAAAAGACTGAAATTCTCTGAGGCGTAGGCAAACAACTTATTGGTATCCTAATCAGACGAATCGTGCTAACCACCACTTTTAGTCATTCCTAGCCGCTTTGTCCAGTTTCCTGTTGGTTCTCTGAACCCTTAATATCATAATAACAAATTCACTTTTGGATAAGTTTGTCCGAGTTCTGTCTTACTTTTTGTTTTAAAGAATTTCAGTTGAAAGGCCATATATAATAAACCAGTGATGTACATGGATACAAGCATCAGAGCATGAGTTTAAATTCTGGTCCCACCATTTACTTAAACTCTCTGGGCCTCAGTTTCATCATTTTTAGAAAGGAGCTGGTAGAAATGGCATCTACATAATAGAGTTATTATGTAGTAAGTGCCCAATAAATGTTAGCTTTTACTATTATATAACTGACTAAATTTTTTAAAATTAAGTATTCCTATTCTTTCATCCTTTGCTATCATGTTATAAGGAGGAATCTCCTGTGGCAAGAGCAGCTCCCAGACATGGGATTTTATTGTGCTGATTGGAATAATGAGTAGAGCTGCAGAAATGAGGGACCCTAAAATGGTTAGCTCCAAAGGGCCAGGAACTACTCCTAGGAAAAGGTGAATATTTCAAATTGATTTTCAGTGATTTTTGTCTATTGACCTTGAGTCTTTTGAATATAACTTTGTGGTGAAACTGACCAGAGACAACAAGCTTTACTTTGTATTAATTAAAATAAATTAGGTGTGTGTGTGATATGGAGGGAGGTTCTTCCCTTGATCTGTTCCTGAGAGCTTTAGCTTAAACATTCTGTCTTGCCCTCTCTGCTCAATAATTTTTTTTCTAGATAGTGTTGATCAATTCTTCCTTTATCTGTGCTTATTTCCCTATTGTTTTCTGTAATCAGATCTTCATCACCAACACACACATAGTTAAATTTTTTTACTTGAATAGTCCCTATGGTTCATAACATTCTTATTGGCCTGCCTGTGAGTTCTAAAGCATTTCATCAGTATTATTTAACTAGTATTTACTTTGAAAACACTGAGGACCTTTAAACTCTCCCCATCAAGCACTTTATTTTTTGCCTGAGCAGCAATGAGTTTTGCTTTAGACAGCATTCAAATGCCTCTTTCCCTGGTGCTAGAGCAGGACAATGTGAGGAAAATCTCTGCTTTTAATAAAAGTGACTTTAACTATTAAAGGAATATTTTTTCCTATTGCTTATCCTAATATATGTTCCTAGAATTTGCTAATTCTGTGGGAGCCTAGATTTATTTAGCCATGAATCTTTTTCTTTCTCAGAATCCAGCCTTTTTACTCTTCAAAAATGCTGTATCTCTAGGGAGAGGATTTGAAAATCAACTACATTTTTGATGTGCAGGCATACATACAAAGCATTTAACAGTAGTTAGCCTTGAGTAGTTGGGGGTGGAGGTGTGGATGTTGGGTATTTTAAACATTTCATTCTTTTAAAAACAAGGAGCATGTGATGCTTTTACAATTATACATTTTTTTTAAAGCTCTAGATCCTTCTTTATGAAGCCATTTTCTTAAGAAGTCTATTATAATACTAGTCTCTATATCTAGGTATTTTATCCAGCTCAAATTCTATGGTCAATCATGATAATCATTTTCTTGCATATGCCCTTGACAGTCTTACCCTTCTTTTATTTTTGCGTACTTACTTGGGAAACAGCAACCTTGATTAAATCCAACTTTTTTCCGTACCTGCACCTAAGAAACTGACCATGACTGGAGTAAAAATAAATGCACAATAATAAATTAATGACCATACACTTACGGTACATTTTTAATGCTAGCAAATATCTTATTATTTATTTCAAATCTATTAAATCTCCCATCCACCCAGGTGACTATTTCACAGCTTCTTCTCTCTCTTCAAACCTCCAGAACATTATGCTGAGTCAGTCATAAAAAGATAAATACAGCATGATTCCACTTATATAATGTATCTAAAGTAGCCAAACTCTTTATTTATTTATTTAATTTTTATTGAAGTAACATTGGTCTATAATATTATATAAATTCCTGGTGTACATCATTACGTTCTGATTTCTATATAGACTACATCATGTTCATCATCCGAAGACTAATTACCATCCATCACTGTACACATGTGCCCAGCCGAAGTCTTAGAAACAGAAAGTAGAAGGGTGGTTGCCAGGGGCTGGAGGGAGAGGGAAAAGGGGAGTTGTTCAACGGATATAGAGTTTCAGCTTTGTAAGATGAAGAGGTTTAGAGATCTGTTGCACAACAATATGCATATAGTTAACACTACTGTGCTGTACACTTAAGATGGAAAATTTTATTTTAAGTGTTTTTTATCAAAATAAAAAAGAAAAAAAAAAGAAGTAAACTAAAAATTAAAATGAAATCTAACAAATTGAAAAAAGTCAACTTTGACTTTTCGTTTGAGCTGTGACATTTAAAGAGCTTGGAAGTCATTATTCTCATACTTACAAAAAAGAGAAAGCTGCACAAACTGAAAACTTTTCTTAAACTTTTCTGGACATATCAGAGACGTGCATTTGCAAGGCAAACGCCACCCTGAAATCTGTAGTTACAAGAGAACCCAAAGAGTCACAGTCAAGTTCTTACCTGGAGCAGAAGCCACTAGAACCATAAACTGATAGGAACATATAAATGGTAATTTTGACTATGGAATAGCATGAGAATGAGAAACTTCTAAGGGTAACAGTCTTAAGGGTACCCTATACTTTCAAGGCTTTTATCTCTCTTATGATCCACTTTTCACAGTGAAGAGCCAAAAAAGACTCAATTTTGACTCCAGTAGGAGGAGAGGAAAAGTAACCATTATCAAGACCTACTTTCCAGGCGAACGAAATTTGCCAGAGCTTTATCCCACTTGATGGAAAGGCATTTTCCCTACTTTAGCTCCCTCCAGGTTGTCTGTCTTACCTAAGGGGGAGAAAGCTATAAATGCTTGTAAAGTTCACAGTCCAGGAATATAGGCCCACTAAAAGACCAATATTTAATCATAAGATTACAGAGCTCTTCTGTTCTCCTGCACCTTAGGAAAGCCCAAAGACAATAGGAGTTAAAAAAACAAGGACACTAGAGGAATTTGAAACTTCTGACATCTACAGATACTACAAATATTAAACACAGCCAAACTCCTCACCAGATTAACATAAAAGCTTACACTGAAGGCCTATTTATGTCAGATCCTTTTATCTGATACATCATGTCTCTCTTTTAATAACAGAAAAAATTACAAGTCATGCTAAAAAGCAAGAAAAGGGACAGTACAAAGAGAAAGAGCAAGCATCAGAAGGCTGAAAAAGTATGGGAAAAAGAAACAAAAAACAGGTGTAATGAGTAGAAAATAGTTACAAACATGGTAGATAGTAATCTATATCAATAATTACTATAAATGTGCATAGTCTAAATACACCAATTAAAGTACATAAATGGTCAAACTAGATAAAAAAACAAGACCTGACTAAATATTATCTACAAGAAACCCACTTTAAATATAGAGACTCAGATAGGTTAAAAGTTAAGAGATGGAGGAGCCGGCCCGGTGGCTTAGTGGTTAAGTTCGCATGCTCCACTTCAGCGGTCCAGGGTTTGAGGCTTCGGATCCTGGGCGTGGACCTACACACCGCTCATCAAACCATGCTGTGGCCAAGTCCCATATACAAAGTAGAGGAGGATTGGCACAGACGTTAGCTTAGTTCAGGGCCACTCTTCCTCAAGCAAAAAGAGGAAGATTGGCAACAGATATTAGCTCAGGGCCAATCTTCCTCATCAAAAAAACAAAAAAGTTGAGATGGAGAAAGATATACACTAATGAAAGGAAAACTGGCCTAGCTATTAATTTCAGACAGAGAAGACTTCAGAACAGGGAAATTATTAGGGATCAGGAGGGTCATTACA